>NC_055697.1:2395879-2528811 GCF_017639745.1 Melanotaenia boesemani
CACAGTTAATCGCCATATTAAACACCACAATTAATTACTCAAAGATTCTTCACATTTCATGACTTTCCATAACGTAAACTTTACATCCCTGTTACAATCTTCAAGCTACGATTACCAGCTGGATGATGTTTGTTTGGTATGACAGCATTAAAACTGCAACTGGATGATTAAAAAGAAAGACCTTGGACAGATGCTGACCCAACAATAATGAACGTGAGTATATTACCAAAGATGTTTTTAATCATTCAGTCTAACCAGGATAATTAGGCTCTGCCTGTTTTCTAACACACAGAGCAGCTCAGCCACCGGCAATGACGTTTAAATAGATTAGAAGAAAATATACTGATACTATGAAAAAGGAAATAGCACGACCTTGCTTTTCCTTTTGATGGTGTACGGTAGATGGAACCAGAAGCAGAAAAAATTTAAGAACTGTAAATGAAGTTTTAGCTTTCTTTTTGTTTTTACAAAAGAAACAGAACCTTGCTATTTTAGATTTTTACTAGTTAGAGCAACTTTACAAGAACGTCATTTTTAGCATCATATTCTGAACAAATACAAGTTTTGTGTTGGCATGTTATTATTGAAGTTTTCTGTAAATCGTACATGCACACAGCCATGGTACCTTTGTATGTGAGTTATAAAAAATTCCTGTTTGCTTGGTTGTTTGGTTTTTGGGGAGATGAAAAGGTCAACAACCCCCAAGTAGTTTATTCCTATTCTTTTTGTACTAGTAGTAATAACAACAACAACAACAACAACAATAATAATAATAATAATAATAATAATAATAATAATAATAATGATGATGATGATAATGATGATAATAATAATAATAATAGTATAATTTTTTCCATTTCGGACTAGTGATCTAAGCCAATAGGCAGTGAAAATATGCTCAGTGGCTGAAAAAGCTCAGTGAGCAACACTCATGTGACTGAGTCACGTGACGATCATCCATCTGCCGCTTGCCTGTGTCCTCTACATACGATAAATGTCAAAGTACTAAATGAAAACCGAATAAATAACTACAGTGACGCTTAAAAGGCAGTGAAGCAAACATTTATCCATCTATCTATTTTCTATGCCCGCTTCAATGGAAGCTTAATCCAAGCAACGCTTGTGGTGTGTAGCCATCATCACGGTCAGCTGACACCAAAGCTAGCTAATCCACTGCTCTACATTTAAACAGTGCTTATACGTAGTGATACCTATAACAACATAATGTAGAAGTCACTAAACGGATTCCGTATAAAACATGCATTCATACCACTCCTCCTTACCCTGACGATTATATATTTAATTATTTTTAACTTTATCAGAATTCATTTTGCCCGAAGTAGCCCGTTAGCTGCAGCTACTATGCTAGCTTAGCTGGGATGTTTTCAGACCAATCACACAAGGTTTACAAGTGATAATAAATGCAGCATGTAAAACAAATAATACTGTCAAATGATAGACAAACTAGTCCTATTAATGTAATTTTTTTCTACCATGATAAACAAGGCATGTTAGTCTATTGTTGGGAGTCAATGTATTCAGCTACACAGCCTAACACAGACGCTTCCGCATGATACCTTCACGTCAACGGGGAATACACATACAGATGGGAATAGCGTTTTTTATTTCAAGTAAAATTGCCATAGGTCGTCGCTTAAATTCACAGATTCTTGCACTTCTCCATTATATACTGCTATTATTGCATGTTGGCAGGATTTAGTTCTCTTTAAAGGCTAAATTAACTTCGTATTAATTTCAGTTAACAGCGTTTCCCACCGTACGCTCATCTTGAATGCAACGCAACAACCTTGTTAGCCACTAGGAAGCTCCAGCTGCTGCTACATCTAGTAGCCTGCTAATGATAGCAACATACTTAGCCGAGGTTGAGAGATGTAATTCCTGGTCACAGCTTGGGTGTGTGTCCTGGCAGCTCCAGCCAACCCATTGACATCCATAGCTCTATTTGCCACCAGTGTTGCCATTGTCGTAAGAAAAACCAGAGGAAGCTTACGTTGCTTGATGCACCTAGCTGACTGCTACGGACTAGTGACAGCAGAGGACTGGTCATATGACACAAAAGAGCCGGATGTTGGATCTAGTAGAACATGCCAGCCAATGAACTAACAGACGGGCGCGTAGCGCGCATGAGCACAAATATAATTAAGAGTATTATCATAAGAATTTCTCAGTTATACTGAAATTGGGTTGCCATAGGCATTCACAAACAATACAAATAGAAAGAAACAGCAAAAACACTCAAACTGGACTCTGCTATAAACCTGTGCAACAAAACTGCCACAACACAACTTTAAAATATCATAAATGCAACAATAATTATAAACACATACAAAAATGCTCATTGAAAAAGCAATCAGCAACAGGAATAAAAGTTTCTTCATTTTTTCTTTAGGTGAACATCGGGGCATTACCAATCGCCCACTAAAAGAGCTTCTAAGTTCATTAAAGACACTGTGAAGAGGGTGGTCCGTGAGAGACATAACAGCTTTAAGTTTAGCCATCATCCGGTTGTTTATGATGATGTCCACTGAGTCCAGACTCAGTCACCAGTTTGTTCAGTTTTCATCCTCAACAGTGATGTTCCCGCCCCAACAAAGTACAGCATAGAACAACACAATGGACGTAATACTGATAGAACACATTCAGGAGTCTAATGCTTGTATGTTTCGACTATTTAAGCAGAATGACCCATGACGATCAGTGAAGAGGCTGTTTGTTTAGCTAATATTTAGTTCTTGTGTTTTACCAACATTACGTTCCAAAGAAATTGACATCACACCGAGTGAACAGAAGAGTCGACTTCTCTGTAAGCCAGGTTATCACCCTGGGATATCAAGCCCAGTAGCGCAGTGTCATCTGAAAAGCTTTACATATGACTAAATGGAGAACCGTGCTTATAATCGGATGCGTACAATGTAGATTAAAAAGGAGGTAAAACTGTCCCCTGTGATGCACCAGATTTTGTTAAAATCACATCAGAACATTTGTCTCCCACTCTCACAATTTAAGGATGATTTAAAGTTTAGTCTAAAACCCAGACAACTGTAGAATTGTGCAGTTTAAAATCCATTCTGTGGTAGTTTATAGTAAAAAAGAGCAGTATTTCATGAACAAGAGTGGAAACAGGGTGGAAATATTACTGCTTTAAAATGGTAAGACACATGAAAAAGAGTAAACAGTGTGTGTGTATGTGTGTGTGTGTGGTGTGTGTGTGTGTGGGGGGGGGGCTGAGGGGTGGAGCACTTTACTTTCAAGGCTCATTTATGCTCGATGCAGAAGACGGATACACAGACGGACGGGCAGTTTTGTCCGTCTTGTGTCGGTTACGTGCGTAATTTGGTCCATTTTCAGGAAGCTTAGCTATCCATCACTTGATACCACCGGAAATGACGGGGCAGTGCTGAGCAGAATAGCTGACAAGCCACCACCAAAAGAAACAAGCCTGAGAAGAAGATCACGAAAGGGAACAGAAAAGCAGAAGAAGAAGAAGACAAGGACAACAACTGTAGAAACTGTGCAAGCGTTTGAAGAAAGACTATATGCTGGTGTTTAGGGCGTGTTGGGCAGTTGGAAACAACTTCTCAAACACATATTGCAACAACGGTAGTTGCTGTGTGTCAAAAGCCTCCACAACACAGATGAAAGCATGTCATCTGATAGAATAGAGAGTTCACTCTGTTACACACAAAGAACTCACTTGAACTTTTACTTTATTTCCCACTGCCATATTCACAACAACGCAGGTCACCTACTTCCGCCCCGTCACAATACCAGTAGCTATACATATGTGCCCACCATGAAACACAGACAGAAGTATTAACCAGTAACAGAGTTCCTGTGTTTCAAACTTAACACACTCAGGTGAAGAAGTTCCCTCTGGATCGTAACTGGTCAGGGGGAAAACATCTGGTGGATGGAAATTAACGGTCAGACATGGTTCCTCTCTGTTTAGAAGGAATAGTTCTCACAGGGGAAAAGGATCTGGACGAGGAAACTGGCCTCGACACAGCACCGGCTTTAGTCCCAGTAAAGCCAGCTTAGAAAGCCTTCTCACCAGGTTTTATTTTTATGATAAATTGGACTACTGTGGATCATGTTATGGATTTGTTTTAATTGAAATATAATTATTGGGGCTGCAAGGTGGTGTGGTGGTTAGCACTGCAGCCTCACAGCAAGAAGGTTGCTGGTCTGAGCTCTCCAGGTACTCTGGCTTCCTCCCACCGTCCAAACATATGTTGTTAGGTTAATTGGTTACTCTAAATTCTCCCTAGGAGTAAGTGTGAATGGTTATTTTTCTCTCTGTGTTGCTCCTGCGATGGGCTGGTGACTGGTCCAGGTGTACCTGCCTCTCACCTGTTACATGCTGGGATAGGCTCCAGCTTCCCCACAACCCTTAATTGGTTGAAGCAGTGCAGAAAAATAATGAGGTATAACTGAACTACGATATTTTGGACTGTGTCTGTAAAATGGAGATGACTTTAATTAAATAGCTGTCAGACAGTCTAAGAGGTTAAAAAAGACTTACTCTCACAGTTTGAAAATGGCCCAAACCATTCCTAATTTTCCTCAAACTCCTTTACGGTGAATTCATCCTGCCATTTTGGCTCCACGCTGCGTATTAGTGGCTCAAATACAAGATCTTCAGTGCAGTCAGGATCCTCCAGTAGACTCGTACTGGCTCTGCTCCAGTAAGTACCTCACTTACCTTTTGCTTATAGATACTTCACCTAGTCACCTCCCAGTATTTTTGTGAAGTGCCTGCCCATTTTCAAACCGGAGGAGGATTTCAAGGAGGATTCTCCATTGACCTAGTGGCCAAACATTTAGCATAAATATTTTGTTTACTGTTGTGGTTGCATCTGCTTGTATTCCTTTTGTTTTTAATAAATGAAATGTTTAAATGAAATGCCCCCCTCATGCTGTCATTTCCCTCCAGTCTATATGCAGTGTTATTAGGATATTTAAAGTCTGACTACAGTTCTGAAGAGCTTGGAGGTTGTAGAACAGTTATATTTAACACACATGTAGTCCTGCAGTTGGTCTACTCTGCACCATTTTTCTTTTTCACACATTTAGCAACACCAGCTGAATGTGCAGTGGAATCTCAGGTAAAATGACATGATTACACACACATTTGGCGTTTTCTTTTTTATTTAAAGCGCTGATCCATTCTCATTTGATGCTGCATGTGCTGCACAATAGCTTGCAAGCAACTGTTTGAAGATGGTTTTGAACTGTGCCCTCTGAACACTGGCAGCTGCACATTACATACAGAGTCATGCAGCAGAAAAGCACTAAAGAGTGAAGTGGTAAGCACTGCCACGGTGAGGCTGACAGCAGCCCCTAGAAAGCTCATCCAAATGTTTCAGGCTGCATAAAAAAAATAGCAAATTAATGCAAGTGAAGGGTCTCTGCCTACAGGAGCAGTGCCCTCATTTTAGAAATACCGGTTTTTCACGATGAGTTCACATGATTACGGTTTCCCTCAAACTCCTCATATCCACCTTTCCAGGGAAATAGGCGTCATAGTATTCATGTAGTCATTAAGCACATTTGCTGTTGCAGTGTCCTGATGCATTAATTGCATGTTAATTTCAGCCTCATCCCTCTCTGAGTAAAATGCTTATAAATATTTGTAAAAGGGAAGAGAGAGGAAAAAAAAGTGAAAGCTTACAAACAGCTCACATGTTTATGGACTCGGGTGTAGTCATTTCAAATTAACATTAAGGATCAGCTGAAGATGAGGATGCAGAAAACCTATTAACAACCAGGTTGAGGTTGTCATGTAAAGAAGAACATGCATAGACCTGTATGACACCGTTCATGCAGACACAAGTGCATGTTTTAGCATTTAGCTGCCAGTAGGGGGCAGTATAAGAAATACTGGCTGCAGAGCTACAAGCTGCTCTTTATTGTGTTGGTGCTTTAACTTGGCTCTGCTGTGAAAAAGACAGAAGTCAAAGTGAAAAAGATTGCTTTGTGTTGATTGGAACAAAGCTGTTTTCAGAATTTTTCACTCATGGTTCTTTCTAATTTACGATGCTTTAACACTTTATCCTGTTTGCGATGGAATCTGCTGTTGTTGGCCTTCCCTGGCTTGAGCTAACAGTCAGACAGTCAGTTTCAACCAATGTGTTGTGCTATCTTTGAGGGCAATATGTTGTTAGGTTACTGAAGAACTGCACATTTGTCTATCTGTATCGCCATCATCATCAGCTCAGACAGAACGGCCGATTTAGCTGCTCTAATTCCGACCGAGGCTCAGAATGTGGGGTCATCATCAGATAAACACTATAGTCAGACCTCTGTATGTCATTATGCATAATGAGACTGATCGCACATGTTGTGTGTTGAAGTCATTTTATGTATACAACCTAGAACTGTTGGAGCAAGTCCCTAAAGCCAAAAGACCAGTCTAACTGTTGCGTACCTCATAACATCACTGTGTGCTTAGCAGTTTGCCGAGGAATGCTAGTCAAAACAAATGATGGAGTTTACAGACTTTGGCTCAGTTGATGATAACATTTGAACTTGAATTGCTCTGTTGGTGGCTGGTCCGCGGGACCTACTACCATGCATGCAATTTAAGGAGGTACAGTTAGAGAAAATTCCTTTAAACAAAGGTCTGAAAGACGATAATGTCTAATCATTTAGTGTAAAATACACTGCCTGGCTACCCAGTGTTGCAATTAATTTTTCACCAAGATCTTGTATTGATTATGAAAGAGTCCAACCACTGTACAAAGCCTTCTCCAGCACATCCCTGGATTCTCAGTGGAGTTCAGGTCTGGACTCTGTGGTTCCCAGTCCATGTGTGAAAATGATGTCTCCTGTTCCCTGAACCACCCTTTCACAATCTGAGCCCCATGAATCCTGGCATTGTCATCTTGGAATATGGCTGTGCCATCAGGGAAGATGGAATAAACTGCTTATGCAGCATTCTTTGGACACATAATGTTGCTGAACCTAGACCTGAACCTAGACTTGACCTACAGCAGCAACCCCAGATCATAGACTTCCCCCACAGGCTTGTACAGTAGCACTAGGCATGATGGCTGCATCCCTTCATCCTCTCTTGATGCTCCATCCTGATACTCCATCACTCTGGAACAGGGTAGATCTGGACTCATCAGACCACACAACCTTCTTCCATGGCTCCAGAGTCCAGTCTTTATGCTGCCTAGCAACCTGAAGCCTTTTTCTCTGGTTACCTTCACTGGTTAGTGGTTTTCTTCTGGCTCCACAGCTGTTCAGTCCCTTGAGCTCCTTCACATTGTTCATGTGGAAATGTTCTAACTTTCACTATTAAACATTGTCCTGAGATCTACTGCTGTTTTTCTTCCATCTGGTTCCACCAAACGTTGAAGTGATCACCATCATTCAGGATGTTTTTCTGACCACATTTCAAGACAATGGTTCCCCACCATCCTTCCAGTTTTTATGTTGCATTGGACAGATCTGAACCCAGTTCTAGTAGTTTCTGCTTCTCCTGAGATGTTTCCTCTGTTTGATGCCAACGATCTGACCCTTCTTATACCGCTGTGCGAAGGAAAGATACCACAGGTCTATCCTCCCTGCTGCTTTCAGACTTTATGATGAACATATTTAAACTGTCTTCACATGTTTATATACATGTTTATGTACATATTTATATACTGTACATGCTCACACTGTCAGACCATGTACTGTACATTTATTATTTATTATTTGTGTGTGTGTTCTTGTTTGCTATCACCTGTGTGCTTCTGCTTACTGCACATGTACTGTTGCAACAAAGCAATTTCCCCACTGTGGGACTAATAAGGGTTTTATTCTTCATCTTCTTGAATAGACTAACATCTTTTCCACCACCACAGGATGTGTCTTTTCACATGATTGTTTAAGAAATAAGAAGCTGCTCATTTCATCATTTGGGGTTAAAAAGCTTGTTGCAGCTGACAGATCATTATCCATGCTGGAATTATCCAAAAGGCGGCTCCTACCTGTTCTCTTAGTTAAACCTTTAGGTGCCAAAGCTGCAAACTTGCAAAAAGCAGCAGGCCAGAGAACTTAAACCTGTTACCATTTTCCACCAGGCATGTGAATTGGTTGTCGGCAGTCAGCCACACTCGTGGGTGGTCAGCCGCAAACCGCTGTCAACAACCCACCCCTACCCCCTCTACTGTTTTTTGGCCAGACAGTGTGTATTTAAGTATCCTAGTTGTATCACTATCTACTGCATTTGATCAGTATCTGACTGTCAAATCAGATGAATTTAGTGCAGTTAATAAAAAACTGTTTTGGCAATATTCATTTACATGTAACACAGAGCGATAGATAGTATAGAAAAGATGGAGGGAGCCTCTGTGAAGAGCAAAACTGAAGCTCGTTGGGCGTTCCCACCGTTGCCATCTTGGTAGCATCACGTGTGTCATTAGTTCTGGAAAATCCAAAGATGGGCAAGGAGGTGGGGGGGGGGGGGGGGGACTGTGAAGGTGGGGGTGGATGATTGACACCCATCAAACTCCGAGCTGCCTGTAGCTAAGAACTAACTGCTAATCCCGAGCAACGGTAGCTAACCAGCTAACGGAGGTAGGTGGGCTAAAGCTAAAACCATGGTTGTGCTGCACTCTCCCTCCTTGCCGCGGGTACTGGATACCTGTCAATCAAAAGGACACGCCCCTAATTATGCAGAATTTCAAGATTAAATAACATCCAAATAGATGAGTTAGAAAAAAAATCATCTCCCTCACAGTTGTCATGAAGGGAAACTTGACCTATTAATCCTAAAATGGATTTTTGTGCCAGGCTTTAAACATGTTTATTTCTGCTGTAAAGTTTGTCTTTTTAACATGGGAGTCTATGGGGATTTGCTCTGATTTGGAACAAGCCCCTAGTGGATGAGGGGGGAACTGCAATTTTTTGCACTTCCGCATAGGCTTCAGATTTTACAGGCCGCTTGCATAGAACTGAATCTACATTATGATTGAGGACATTTATAATAAAAGAAGGGCAGCATTTCATAATCAGAGATAATTAAAACTAAAAAAAAATGTGTCTGTAAACAGAAATGAGGTCATATTTTCCATCAAATGGTAAAATCTCTCAGTCGCAAAATTTGATATGTTGTTCATCTTCTGCAAGGAATAAAATATGACTTGATGAAATTTGGAAATCAATTAAATTCTGTGTTTGTTTGTTTTTATTAGAGCATGTTTTACTCAGCGTCCCAACTTTTTGGATTTGGGGTTTAACACAAGGACATGTTTTCGTAAGAGACTGGGCTTCAAGTCTTCATTTAAAGCAGTTGGTGCTACTGTAGCTGAAAACTGTGGCTACTTACTCTATAATATTCATTTTACTACAGTTGGATTAAATCCTGCAGATGTTTTAATTTTTCATTATATAAAATTTGTAAGGATTCTGACTTAAATCAAGAGTTGTCTGTGTGAATTGCAAAGGAAAAAGAGTTTTTTATAACTTAAAAGTCAAATGTCCAAGGGCCTCTTTTTAAATAAGAAAGAGGCATTTCAATGGTCTTTATTGGATGTTAAAAGTCCTTGAACACATACAGAATACATTTGTATACAGAGAAATGCAAAGGCTTGCAGTGTGTTTGGAAAACAGGGAGGCAGCAGGTAAAAGACCTGCAATGAACTGCCGTAATGTTGAGCAGACAGGTTAGTAAGCTGACTTTTTTGTATTATGTTTTACATTCCTGAGTGAAATATAGAGATTCAAGCCTCTTGTTCCAGCCTATTTCATGTTTTTGCCACCTCAAAAGCAAATAGTTGAGTTTCTCTTTAAGTAAAAGAGAGATTTTATTATTCTTTGATGACTGATTTTAGGTATTCAATAAATATTAATGCTGCTTATAATTTTATAATTTTAATTTTATGAACTAGATAAAGTAGGGGAAAATGAATGGAGGCATTAATTAATAGGTATATACTTGATGTTTAAAGAGGTACAACAAAGCAAGATGATGTGAAACTTCAAAGAAAACTAAATTTTTTCATGTTCTATGATGACTGCATTCTGGATGATCAAAAGCTCTTTGAAAAGTTCTCTTCTTTATGCAGCTTAGGTAAGGTATGCTTAGTTCAGCTAGTTCTGACATTACACCACCATGCAACTAATTCAGAACGTGAAGACATTATTGAAACATGCAAATATTCACAAGTGTGAGTGTGAGTTTTTAGAGCTTTAATAAGCCTTCCATGGAATGTGGCCAGTCAGGTTGAGGTGGGACATTGGGGATTCATCATGGTGAAGGAGACATGGGATGGGCGTTGTCTGCGACCCTGGTTCACAGGACCAAAAGTTTATGAATTGTTGGAGTTAAGAAGCAAATGGGCTTGACAGATATCACACAGGTTGTTGTATGGTGAGCTTGTGTGGTAGGAAAGGTTTTCATCTTGTCCCCTCTTCCCCTAAAATTGCACTTTCCAGGTGCAATCTATTGGCGCTGACTGGGGGAGCTGAATGCCTGTATATTTAACAGGAGCGTGCCAGTCAGCATGCATTTTTTCCACAGACTGTATATAAAAGATGAACGGAGCCTCCATGATGTCACCTGAAGGTTTCTGAAAAGCAAAAGTGAAGCTCGTTGGGCGGTTCCTACCATCGCCACCTTGACAGCGTCACTCCTGCCATTGCGCCCGGAAAATACAAAAATGGGCAAAGTGGCGGAGCTGAGAGGGGGGCTATGAGCGTGGGGGTGGATGATTGACATCTATCAAACTCTGAGCTGCCTGCAGCTAAGAGCTAACTGAACTAAGTCAGATCTAACGTGAGCTAACCGGCTAATGAAAGTATGTAGGCTAAAGCTAAGGTGCACTGTTAGCCGGCTAAAACCGTGGTTGTGCTACACTCTCCCTTCTTGCCGTAGATATTGGATACCTGTCAATCAAAAGGACACGCCCCTAATTATGCAGAATTTCAAGATTAAATAACATCCAAAGGGATGAGTTAGAAAAAAAATTCACCCCCCTCACAGTTGGCATGAAGGTAAACTTTTAATCCTAAAATGGATTTTTGTACCAGGCTTTAAACATGTTTATTTCTGCTGTAAAGTTTGTCTTTTTAACATGGGAGTCTATGGGGATTTGCTCTGTTTTGGAACCAGCCCCTAGTGGATGAGGGTTGTATTGCAATTTTTTGCACTTCTGCATAGGCTTCACATTTTACCGCCGGAGGTTGCCTTGGGGTTGCATTGGGGCGCATCACATTCGGCACACGAAGGATGCTGCTGTTTTGTCCTGAGTGATTGTTTATGCAGTCAAGTGTACCTGGTCCACTCGTTTACTGACCGTCGATTCAGATCGTATCCTGGAGTGGTGGAGGAATCAAGGTAGTTTATCATTTGGAGTTGCAGCCTGTGGTTTTATTTATTTATTTTTTCTGTTTTGAGTGTCTTATTGTGTTGTGTTATAATTTGTCTTTCTGCTGCATGTATAACCCTCTACATTGTATTTAAGGTTGCAGCTTCCAGTGGGATCCCCCACCCACACCCTGGGTATATGGTAGTCCATACCTGACTGGTTGGGTGATATTTCTATTGTTTATTTTATGTTTACGTGTGTAAATAAAATATGATGTGATGGACATTTAAAGAACTTCTTCCAGTTTCCTGTGATAAAGGAGAGAAGAAGCATTTGCCTCCAGTCTGAAACAGATGTATTTAGCCAGAGGCTCATGAAGGTAAGAGTCTGGTCAGAAGATATAAAAAGGGAATGAGACTCTGAGTTGACCAGTTTTGCTTCTTCTGAGACTGAATATGAGACAGTCCAGCATGTGGATGGTAATGTCAGACCGACGTGGGTGGAAGGAAAAGTTGTAAGCGAGGAGCAAATTTGGAGGACTGCTGGAAGCTGACAAGACAGAAACATAAACTCTAAAGTCAAGTTAACAGAGGGAGAGGAATAGCTAGCACACTGAATGAGGATGCAATGGAGGAGAAGGTCAGATGTAGGTGGCAGGTGGGTTGTGGTACCTGCAAGTTCTTGTTTGCACAAGCCTTTGAAATTAAATTATATAAAAAATACTTTAGTTATCCCAGAAAAGAGTTTGTAAATTGAGGAGCATGGACACATGGCCATTAGTGATAGATGGACTCTAAATGCCAGAAGTTTGATGAAAAATTTTATGCCTGACAGAGAGGTCTAAATGGTGGAACAAGGAATTATTAGAAGGAAATAACCTCGGTTAATAAAGTTGTATAATCAGCTTTTAGTCCCAGAAGGTGAGATAAGCTGAGAATGTGAGTAGGGTGAGACTATTGAGGACAGCTTCTTGTGAAGCCTTGGAAAGTGTATCTAATTATGTGTCGAGTTAAAAATGGGCCAGGTGTTGGATGGCTGTCGGACTCTGGAGCCAAATCTGGAACCTGGATTTCTGGAAAGGGAAACAAGAGTAGGCAATGGAATTGTGAGGTCCAGAATATAAGCTGAATGTGAGGTGGAACTAAAGCTGTGATCAGTGCAGGTGGATGAACTGCATGGTGATAGAGAGTGAAAGGAAGCGGAGGTTGAGGACAAATGATTGGCCGCCTGGTCACTGTGACAGGAAGAAGAAGGTGGATGAAGAGAAATGACAGCCATGCAGACATGGATGAGTGGGAGCTTCATGGAGAACAGGACAGGGATATGTAAGCTACAAAAAGTGAGCAGATTGCATCCCCAAACAGAACACGAAGCTGTGTTGGACCCTAGCCAGTCTGCAATTTCTTAGGCTGAGTGAAAGAGTTAAGCAAAGGCTTCAGCAACTTAGTGAGGTCGACATAAAGCAGGTGATGCCAGGACTAATACTGTACGTGGCAGAACAAACAGAAATCACATTCATGAATTAAGGAAAAAAGCGGGACTTGAGACCCTTGTGGACTGAGTGAGACCAGGGGCCTCATTCATAAAACTGGCATAGGTACAAAAACCAAAGAAAGTCAACTTTTGGGATTTCTAAAAACCAAACTTAGCGGGAGAATGTTCCTACCTCCACGCAAACTCTGACCATGGCGTACGCACAAAATCTGGGAAAACAGGAAACTGTGACACCCATGGTACAGAATAAAATCAAGGAAATGATGAGGTGGAGAGTCTGCTGCCAACATCTACCAGTCAGTAAAAGAAGATGCAAAAAGTAAGCTTTGGTCATTTATTCTGAGATCCAGCAGAGTGGGACATACTGGAGCTCGTGGATCGGTGATGGTGTCCCTCTGCACCTGCAGGACTTCCTCTGAGGACACGGCTGCTGTGGTGCTGTGTGGAGTCTCACCCTCTCTCTGCAGCATTGCCTACCCAGCTGGAACACCCAGGAATTATAAAGAAATATTATTCAACTCTAAAGAAACTGCTACCAATCTCAGATGTATCTGTACATATTTGTTTTATACATTAAAACAAAAGACTATTACCGGCATCATTACTGTCATTTAGCAGACGCTTTTCTCCAAAATGATTTACTGTGGGCTACAGTGTCTTGCCTAAGGCCCCAACTGGAAGGTCTTACTGTTCACCCCTGTGAGAATCGAACTTCAATCTCCTGCATGGCAGACTGATGCCCTACCGACTGGTGTGTCTTCCCTTCTGACACTGCGATGACAGCATCTCCACCTGCTGCCACTATTCTGCCTTTCTGACAGCAGTAATGCCCACGCTGTGCCCACCAATTAAACATGTCATTGTGGTCCATCAAGATCTCTACCTTACACCCTGAAAAATTATGCTTCTTCCTTCTTTTTCCCTCCTGAGCCATCATGGAAATGATGTTATGAATATTTATTATAAGCATTCACTTGACCATTTATAGCCACCATGTGGGTGGGGGACGGCGTTTGCCCCTGGTCTGACCACAATGCACCACCAGAGCAGCGAGGAGGAACGCCAGAGGAGTTTCTGGATGAGAGACAGTGTTCTGACAGTTTGGCATACCCTTTGTCAATGTGGATGCATAACACAGAAAACCACAAAATTGTACATGTGCCAAAATTGACCCATCAATTCAGCATGTCTCCAACCATTCAGAAAAAGCATTAGCATACTGCTGACTGTGAAGCAAGCAGTTTTTGTGTACTACACTGCATTTTAACTGCACATTGCTCAAGTGAATCTCTTGTAGGACTACAGCTTGAGAAAAAAATTGAACTCCTTCGCCATGTGCTACTAAGTCCAATGAGATATTAAAGTTGTGGCCATGTGTTAATTATATGTAGGAAGCGATAACAAAAATGCGTCCCATGGGCTCACCACCTGCAGGAGGTGCCATAGAGGTCAGATGCAGTGTGAGCTGGGTGCCAGCTGTCCCGAAGACAAGGACCCTGGTGGTCTGATCCTCAGCTGCAGAAGCTAGCTCTAGGGACGTGGAATGTCACCTCTCTGGCTGGGAAGGAGCCTGAACTGGTATGCAAGGTTAAGCAGTTCCGGCTAGATACAGTTGGACTCACCTCGACACACGGCTTGGGCTCTGGAACTATTATCCTTGAGAAGGGCTGGACCCTCTTTCATTCTGGAGTTGGTCCTGGTGAGAGGGACCGAGCAGGTGTGGGCATACTCATTGCCGCCTGAGTTGGCGCCTGTACGTTGGGGTTTACCCTGGAAGACAAGAGGGTAGCCTCCCTCCGCCTTCAGTTGGGGGGACTGGTCCTGACTGTTGTTTGTGCTTATGAACCAAACAACAGTTCAGAGTACCCACTCTTTTTGGAGTCCTTGGAAGGGGTGTTGGAGAGCACTCCTTCTGGGGACTCCCTTGTTCTGCTGGGGGACTTCAATGCTCACGTGGGCAATGACAGCAAGACCTGGAGGGGCATAATTGGGAGGAACAGCCCCTGATCTGAATCCGAGGTGTGTTTTGTTATTGGACGTCTGTGCTCGTCGTGGATTGTCCATAACGAACACCTTGTTCAGGCATAAGAGTGTCCACATGTGCACTTGGTACCAGGACACTCCAGGCCGCAGTTCAGTGATCGACTTTGTAATCGTGTCGTCGGACTTGTGGCCGCATGTCTTGGACACTCGGGTAAAGAGAGGGGCGGAGCTGTCAACTGATCACCACCTGGTGGTGAGTTGTCTCAGATGGTGGAGAAGGATGCTGGTCAGGCCTGGCAGACCCAAGCATGTTGTAAGGGTCTGTTTGAACTTCTGGCTGAGTCCCCTGTCAGAAAGAGTTTAAACTCCCATCTCTGGCAGAACTTCAACCATGTCCCAGATGAGGTGGGGGACACTGAGTTAGAGTGAGCTGTGTTCCATGCTACTATTGTTGGGGTGGCAAACTGAAGCTGTGGCCGTAAGGTCGTCGGTGACTGTCATTGTGGAAATTCCCAAACTCGTTGGTGGACACCAGCAGTGAGGGATGCTGTCAAGCTGAAGAAGGAGTCCAGAGGCAGCTGATGGGTATTGGCAGGCTAAGCGGAACGCAGCTTTGGCAGTCGCTAAGGCAAAAATTCGGGCATGGGAGGAGTTTGGAGAGGCCATGGAGAATGACTTCCGGACGGCTTCGAGGAGATTCTGCTCCACCATCCAGTGGCTCAAGAGGGGAAAGCAGTGCTCCATCAACACTGTGTACAGTGGGGATGGGGGGCTGCTGACCTTGACTCGGGATGGTGTGAGACAGTGGAGGGAACACATCTTCTGATGAGTAAGCAGAGTCTGGGGACACTGGTGTTGGTTCTCCCATCTCTGGGGCTGAGGTTGTTGAGGTGGTTAAAAAGCTCCTCGGTGGCAGTGCCCTGGGGTGGATGAGATCTGCCCAGAGTTTCTTAAGGCTCTGGATCTTGTAGGGCTGTCTTGGCTGACATGCCTCTGCAGCATCGTGTGGACATCAGGGATAGTTCCCCTGGACTGGCATACTGGGGTGGTGGTCCCCCTCTTCAAAAATGGGGACCGGAGGGTGTGCTCCAACTACAGAAGGATCACACTCCTCAGCCTCTCTAGTAAGGTCTATTCAGGGGTCCTAGAGAAGAGGGTCCATCGGGTAGTCGAACCTTGGATTGAGGAGCAGTGTGGTTTCTGTCTCAGTCATGGAACAGTGGACCAACTCTACACCCTCTTCAGGGTCTTGGAGGGGACATGGGAATTTGCTCAACCAGTCTACATGTGCTTTGTAGACTTGGAGAAGGCGTTCGACCGTGTCCCCCTGGGGCTCCTGTGTGGGGTGCTCCAGGAGAATGGAGTGCTGGACCCCCTTGTATGAACAGTCAAGTGTCCAGTGCCACAGCTTCATTCGCATTGTAGCCAATAAATCAGAATCGTTTCCAGTTCAGGTTGGACTCTGCCACAGCTGCCCTTTGTCACCGATTCTGTTCATAACTTTTATGGACAGAATTTCTAGGCGCAGCCGATGTGTTGAGGGGATCTGGTTTGGTGGCCTCAGGATTGGGTCTCTGCTCTTTGCGGATGATGTGGTTCTGTTGGCTTCATCGGGCCGTGATCTTCAGTTCTAATTGGAGTGATTTGCAGCTGAGTGTGAAGCAGCTGGGGTGAGAATCAGCACCTCCAAATCTGAGACCATGGTCCCCAGCCGGAAAAGGGTGGAGTGTCTTCTCTGGGTTGGGAATGAGGTCCTGCCCCAAGTGGAGGAGTTCATGTATCTCAGGGTCTTGTTCATGAGTGAGGGAAGGATGGAGCGGGAGATCGACAGGCGGATCAGTGTGGCATCTGAAGTGATGTGGACTCTGCATCGGTCTGTCATGGTGATGAAGGAGTTGAGCTGAAAGGCAAAGCTCTTGATTCCTACCCTCACCTATGGTCACAAGCTGTGGGTAGTGACCGAAAGAAGGAGATCATGAATACAAGCGGCCGAAATGAGTTTTCTCCACAAGGTGGCCGGGCTCTCCCTTAGAGATAGGGTGAAAAGCTCAATGATCCAGGAGGGGCTCAGAGTAGAGTCGCTGCTCCTCCACATCGAGAGTAGCCAGATTAAGTGGCTCGGGCATCTGGTTAGGATGCCTCCTGGACGCCTCACTGGTGAGGTGTGCCAGGCAAGACCCAGAAGAAGACCCAGGACACGCTGGACGGATTACATCTCTTGGCTGGCCTGGAAAAGCCTCGGGATTCCCCCGGATGAGCTGGTGATGTGGCTGGAGGTCTGGGCATCCCTGCTTAGGCAGCTACTCCCATGACCTGACCACGGATAAGTGTCAGAAAATGGATGGACATATATGTATGTGTTTTGAAAATAAATAAATAAATAAATATACACACACATATATATATATATATATATATATATATATATATATATATATAGTTATATGTAGTTATTTATATATATATATATATTGAACCTCCCCCAACGAAGGCTCAAACCAGTGACCTTTTGCTGTGAGGTTGCAGTGCTAACCACCACACTACTGTGCAGCCTCCTAGAGGTATTATATTATATTATATTATATTATATTATATTATATTATATTATATTATATTATATTATATTATATTATATTATATTATATTATAAACCATATTTCTAAGATGTATTATTACATAGAAGTTGATTAACCTGATTAAGGTTTTCCTTCCTGGTTCTGGTCCTGATGGATGTTTTCCATCCTTGTTCTGATGAAGGTTTTTCTTCCAAGTAAATCAAAATGATGCCTGTTACACTTGTGCTGTAGCCATGAGGGAAATTGTCCATTATCTCATTGTCACATTTTGTTATTACTTCCTACATATAACTAACGCATGGCCATGACTTTAATATCTCAAAGGATTTAATTCTTTTCTCAACCAGCATCTGTGAAGCTAAATTAATGAGGTTTGTGGTCAATGTTCTGTCTGTTTTTGCTTTGTTTCGGTCTCCTCTATCGTATTAGCTGCCAGTAGCTCCTTCAGGACTAACAGTGAGTTGTAGATCTCTGCTTGTTTGGTAGTAAGCAGTAAGCACACAACAACATCAGCAGTCTTTTTCCTGAGCCGAGCAGTTTACCGCTGCAGGAAACCTTGTTGATTAGAGCTGAGGTCCTGAACGAAAACATGAAGCTATGTGAGGCTAAAATGCCTCAGAAAGGCTGTTTTCTCTTGTTTGTTTTTTTCACAAAAGACCTCTTGTTCAATTACGTAGTCAGTTGAATCATTTGGAGTATGAAAATGGTCATAAATAAATAATCAGAGAAAATGGCTTCCTATACTCTTATTATGACAACTTCATCAGGTTTAGTTTAAAATGCTATTCTAAGGAATTTTCTGTAGTTATTTATTTTTCTGGAGGTAGAACTGATTAAATAATCCAGTCATCTAAATTATCCTCCTGCAACATGCTAATAATGATGCTCCACTTGAAATGAAACGCAGTAAAACCTCTAATTACTTAATGGGAAGAAGCACGTTTTATCTCTGCTTATAGAGGCCTGGAGGAGAACCTTCTAGCTGTGTTGCACTGCTTTGTTTAAAGTTTGTAGATAAATGTGTATGAACAGGGTGTGCTGTTTGATAGCACTTGTTAGCGTGTTAATCCCCAGATGGGCCATACGGTGAGGACAGACCAGGCCAGATAAACACAGCACAGGATGGACCCTTTCATTCACCCTCTAAGACCCCAGCTTAACGAAAGGAGCATGTTATGGTAGAAAATGTGTTGGTGGTCTTTGGTGAAGACAGTATGCACACACACATTCAAGCTTCGAGCCCCCCCCCCCCCCCCCCACCACATCCTCTAACCTCGTCTAATTGGACTAAGGGTAGAGGAAGAAAATGGGTGGGGGTGGCTATCAGAGGTGGAGAGGGGGTAAGAGGCGTGAATGTGTTTTTTCTTTTCTTTTTGTCTTACTCTGGGGATGTTCCCAAGAAGTAGTGGGGAGGACTGGTTTGGCTCGGCACATATAAGAGCCTCTGTTTACTCAGCCGAGGAGAATAAATAACAAAACAAACAACTACCCACAAAACATCAGCCAAGGTCTCCTCTGAAACTCCAAAAGATCCGGAAAAGCTGCAGCACAGAAAGCTCAGCTGTATGCCGGGAAATGCTCGGATAGGGGACATTTTTGTGAAACTGATGGTGTTTTCGGTTTCTGTTGCCAGAACTGGCAACTGTTGCACAACCTAGCAGCGAGGCTCCTCCTGCACACATGCTGAGGGAGAAGTCTGTTTCCAGCCTCAGCGTGCAGAACAAGTGTGCCGGTCTCTGATCTTAGGTTTTTATTTCGGATTCATAAAAACCTGAAATGGTGCAACAGCCCGTTGCTCACGGCAACTGAAACCAATCAGAGGAGGAAATCAACATTTTGGTCAATAAGCGTTTTCTGTTGGCCAATTTATGATGGAGATGTTAGTTTTCCAAATTCCTCCTGGAATTCCAGTATTTGTGGTTCTGAATTTAGTGAAGGTCTGAACTGAGAAGAACAAAGGCAGGGATGTCTGCATCGCCTCAGCCATCCTCACACGTCTATTTATCTATTTATTCATTCATTTGGGCTTTCTTTTGTTTGTTTTGTTTTTTAGAATCCAATTATTCTGCAATCTTTTTAAGATTAGCTTCTTTTTAATAAACTGAATCACCAGAAAACAATGTGAAGATAGGCTGGAAAGAATCTGGGACACATTTTCCTTTTTTACTATTTTATAACATTTTAAAGAATAAAATTTTTTAAAAAATATTTTTTAAAAAAGGAAAAATTACTTGCAATCCCAATTAAATCTACTTTGATTTCTCAAATAATCTGAATGTTTTATCTGCTGGGACCTTATCAGCTAATAATTTATTTTTCCTTTATAAAAAAGTTGACCTTTTAGGCCAAATGGCCTCAAGTTTGACTGATAATCATAACAGCAAGCCACATTAAAAACAAATACATCAAGCTGCTTCGTAAGAGGTATAACAGTCATGAAATTTATCATAACTTCATTCATAGCAACATGTATAAAAGAAAATGAAAAACACACTTGTCTTTGTCTGTAGCCATAAACATCATATATATGCACATTTGTACCGCACGGTTCACAAATTTCAAGATATTTCACGACAACAGCACCAAAGAGCTTCGACTGATTCGTCAGCCCCACTAATACATTCATTCCTTCATTATTTTCCATATATACTAATTATCTATTAATTACAGAATTGAATAATTTACAATAAAATAACAACTTTAACGTACAATTCTCAGTTCAGTATTTTTATACAATACGCCGTTGGTTCTGCAGAAATCTGAGGATTTTAAAAAATGTTCACATGAAAGGCAGTGATATTATTCTGATGATTTAAAAACCTTGAAGTCTGGTAATTACTGATATTCTAATGCTGAAAAGCTAAATTCTCCAATTAACAACTCATTCATATGAGTGGTTCCTGCAGAGAAATTAAACCATCCAGTAAAATTAAAAACACATAACATACAAAAATACCCCAAAGTGAAACTGAACCAAAGAGAAAACAACAGTGAACAATCATCTCTCTGATTCTGGCTCATGTTTTGGTATTTTTTGGTCCAAATTTAAGAAATAAATCTTTTGGAAGTTGAGTTTTAGTGAATGTTAAAACATGGGCAGGCCTTGCAGTGACCTTGCAGTGACAGAGGCACTTCGCTAAGAAATTAGCCTCGCTCCTTCTTTCCAACGTCCTGATTTGCTGATTGGATCTGGAGTTCAACATTTTGCTTTCTTTTTCTATGTTTACTCACACATCCACCCAGCGCAATCCAAAGATAAAACACCGTTAAGACCATCCTGCCACCAGTCTGAGACTATACCCTGCTGCTGCAGCACAGAGCGTCCCTCTAATCTAGAGACATTTCTGGAATCATAGACTAAAGATTTCTTTAACAGGAACCCTGACAGACAGCTCAGTGCTCTCCTCATGTTTGCCCTACTTCTACATGTGGTGCAAATCTTCGCTTGGCCTTCCTGTATCTGTTGGGTGAGCCTGCGTTGGTCTTTGTTTTCTTTGTACAAGGCGCCAGGTGTGAAGGAATACATGAGCTGCTACAGAACATGACACTGACAGATGACAGACAAAACCAAACAGACAGTAACAGCCAAGAAAACAATTAAATGCATCCAGACCAGATGGGAATCGAAACTACAATCAAAAACAGCATCATTCCAGAATTTTCTTGTCTATGGTTTCTTTGCCATTGGTCCGCGAGTAAGGCTCAAAGGCGGAGGAGCTCAGGTAACGTGCAGAAAGTTCTTGCAGGTTCCCAGCCAGCGAGCCGGCCATGGAGATGGGATTGGAGGAAATACGGGAGGCAACGCCGCTCAGTATGGACGGCATGGGGAAGCTAAAGAGCCCGTGGGCCGCTGGTGAGCTTTGCAGGCTAGAAACTGTCCCTGTACTGGTGACGGTGGGTAGTGGAGGGCTGCCACCCGCCGTGCCGGTGCTGCCACCGCTGCTGCTGCTACTGCTGCCGTTGCTAGCCACGGCCATGGAGGGAGGTCGCAGGGCAGGGCCCAGAGTGCTGCTCCCACAGTGGGGCAGGAGGCCTGGCAGGCCTGGAGGCGTCAGCAGCCGACCCTGTTCCAGCAGTCTGAGGACGCTGCAGGTCGCAGCCGTCTCCGAAACCACCGAACGCAGCTCCGAGTCCTTCCCCTGGTCCTTCTTCTGCTTAGTGCGCCGGTTCTGAAACCAGACTTTCACCTGCAGACGACAAAATATATTTTCAGAAAATGAAAGGACGTCACATTCAGAGCAGGTATTCATGTCAAAGATAGCTAAATATTTACATCCACGCAGGCGGTTTGATGGTATAGCTGCTCTGCAATTATTAATATTCAGGCTGCTGATAATAGCTCTACGGTGCTCTGATAATCTCAGTTCAGGGAGATAATTGGAAATGTGTGACAGTCTGTCTTCACAGATTAAGATGATGCCACTCTGCACTGGCTTTGTTGGCAAATTGTCTTCCACCCAATCACAGTCACCCAATTCTCGGTAATACTCATGTAATGTACGGTCACTGCACATGCAGGAATGCTAACACTAACACACACAGCAGCTAATCAGAGTCCAGGCTGGGATTTCAGAGAGAGGAGCCACTGTGATACAAGACAGGAAGTTAATTTAATCAAAACTTTCCCTAAGATAGCCTTTCACATGTTAACCAACTCATAGCTTCATCAGCCTCACACACACACACACACACACACACACACACACACACACACACACACACACACACACACACACACACACACATATACATACACAAGTAATGCATGTGTGGAGTGGAAAAACTCCTGTTGAGTAGAAACGTCTTTTTTTGCATTCATGTTGCATGACTTTAAAGTCACAAAAGTCACAACCAAAGAATGACACAAAAAGCAATGATTTTCATCATTTCTTCCCTCATGTGAAGATTTGCTGCTTTTTTTATCCTATACCCCTCCGAACTAATATATATATATATATATATATATATATATATATATATATATATATATATATATAAAATGTATATTACTCTTTATGTAATTTTCTAGTAAAAACAATCAATTGTAAATCTAAGGTTAAAAACTTTGGCTGCACATTTTAAAGTTTGCAGATTTTCATGTTGAATTAATCCGGACTGAAGAAGCTTTTGTCACCATGAAAATGAAGGTTTGTCCCTTAAAATCAAAGGTTAAAAAAAACTCTCAATTTAGGACATAGATTTAAAATGAATAATAAGAAAGAAATTCTGCTATATTTTAAAGTGAAAATGTCCGTTTTTATAAGTCTTATATTCTCTAAAAATAACCAAAATAAAAGAAAGAGCTGGAATTATGTGGAAGCTGCACCTCTGTCTGACTCCATGAAATCAGTTAATCTGACATGAGTGAGTTTTAAACATCTGTAAAGATTTCCAGCTGCGTAAACACACCTGACGGCTTTGATAAGGAAGAATCTGCATCTACCAATCAGCAGCGAGCCTGCGACTCGGTCCTGCTGCTGGTCCAATCACAGCGGCGGGTTTATGCTTCACCAGCCGCCAGGAGAACCAGCCAGAGAGAGAAAAATCTCCCGTTGGAGAACAGCGGAAGGGAAAGAATAAAACAAGGTGGAGCTGAAAGTTGGACGGAGGTGAGCGGGTGTGGACAGAAAATGGCCGTCATTCCTTAACGTGACGACCTCTTAGCGCCAGCGAACCTTCATTTCACCACGGCGTGATTAAAAGATGTTTAATGAGGACGAGGTGCAGGCGGAGGAAGAAAATCCTCCTTTTGTTCTGCTGAACGGCAGAAAAAGTTGTTTCACTGGTTTCTTTTTCAAAGTACGAAAACACCCTGAGTTCAGAGCTTCTGAAATAAGTTAACGGAGGTGGTGGAGGAGTGGAGGTGGTGGAGGTGGTGGAGGAGCGGCGGGCACGGCGTGTTGGCGGGAGAGGGTTGACCTCCTCTGAAGGTCAGCCGAGCTGAAAGCCGCCACACATCAGGGTGGAGGACCGCGCCGAGGCCGATGATCACGGTGCGACGAGGAGAATGAAACAAGCCAGACCCCCACCCACCAAACACCATCAACCGGTTTTTATCCAGCTTCATCCAGGGGAAATTATTCCAACCCTCCACCAGAATGAGTGATGATTCCATTTTATTTTGCTAGTTTATGAACGTTTTACTGGTTTCTCTGAGGGTTGAAAATAAACCACGGACTCTAACTCCATCCTTACTGGACTGAATGAAATGAAATGATCTGGTTCTGATGATTTAAATTTTTTGAAGAGTTTTTGGTGTAAAAGAAAATTATTTAAAATTATTTCTAGTTGCTGCTGCAGTTACAAACTTAAGGAGACTCGATCTCTTTCACAAAGATAAATAAAATGAATCCTTTTGAATCTCAGTGAAGACGTGTAGGACACACACGCACGCACGCACCTGAGTTTCAGACAGGTTGAGCTGACGGGCCAGTTCGGTGCGTTCCCTGCCGACCACATACTGACACCTCTGGAACTCCATCTCCAGACGGTACAGCTGCTCTGCAGTGAAGGAGGTCCGAGTCCGCTTGGGCCGGTCCAGATCCAGACCCTTCGGCAGGATGATCTCCCGGATGGAGCCTTTAGCATCTGCAACAAAGACAATAAAGCGCTATTATTATTATTATTATTATTATTATTATTATTATTATTATTATTATTATTATTTGTAGTAGTAGTATTGTTGTTGTTGTTATTAGTTTTATTATTGTTATTATTATTACCTAAACTCTGGTGCTTGTAATTAATAATAATGTTTATTAAAATATATATTCTGACAGTTTGCTCAAAAAATGGTGAGCTTGAATGAAGTCAAATTCAGCTTCGATAAGAATTTGTTTTTTTTTTAAAAAAAAAGTTTATATATTTTACACCTAATAAGCAAAGATGAGACAAATGTAAACATGTAATCTGTAATCTATTACATAAGAAAAATATATGAGCTGTTTTTAAAAGGTTTTCATTAAAAAAAATGACTCATCTTAATTTTTAAAAGTGAGTTCTCCAAAAAGTAATTTATAATTATTTAATTATAAAAAAGCATTAAATATGACAGCAAAGATATTTATTGATGTATTTCAACAGTGGAATAATTAATATTTTAGCATTTTTTAGTCTTACGTTTGGTCTCACACACACTCATTGTTGACGTTGCATGAAGAAAATATATTTCAGCCATTTTTCTTTAAGCAAACAACTTTTTTTAAAAATATTAAAACCATCTAGAATATATTTATATCTTAATGCATAACTATAATTACAGTTTTCTGTGTTTAAAGTTAAAACATTTCATATTCATCACCCTGACATTACAGAAATCCTGTAAATGTGGTTTGCACACATTTAAACATGCAGTAAATTAATAATTATCATGAGAAATCTTTGTTTATTTTATTATTTGATATTTAATATGAAATATACACATAAATCTGACTTTTTTAAAATAACAAGATATTTTTTCTGTAGCATGTTTTTCCCTTTTTACCTGCAAATTTAAAGCAAAAATAAAAAGGAAAATAAGAATAAACTAAAAGAGTCATAATAGATTTTTTTTTTATTTATTAGGAAAAACTACATGAAAAAATAAAAGAAAAAAACTGCTTAAAAAACATCCAGCTGTGTAAATTTTTCCGTTTTGAATTGTTTAATTTCTCAATAAATAAAAATCCTTTTTTAATACCACAAATCTTCATGTTACAGATTTTTTTATGAAGTTTTTGTTTTTCTAAAATGATCAGACTGGATTTTCTCTGATGAAATTGAGCTGCAAGATAAGTTCTGCAGAGAGGAAGAAACAGCCGGTTTACCTCGGACCAGGATTCTCCGGCAGTAGTCCGGGTCTCCTGCGCTCCCCCTGTTCTTCTCGCAGCTGTCCATGGTCCCGGAGGGGGAAAAGGAGTCCTGCTGCTCCTTCAGGAAGCTTTTGGACAAGCTGCTCTGGACATCTTTGCCATCTTTCCCGTCCTTTAGTCCATTCTTTAGCACCATGGCTTCTGTCTCTTGGTTGTACCTGACCTCCATGCTCAGTTTATCCTTTAAGACCTGCAGCCCGACCGCCCCTTTCTCCTTTTGTCAGGTGGAAAAAGGGAGAGAAAAAAAATAATAAAGGGGGGATTTTACGGAGAATGTGGCACCGTGGATTGTCTGAATAGTGTTGGCTTTAGTTTCCAAACAGCACCTTTCAACACAGCAGAGTCAGATATCTAATGTTTAGTGAAATACCTCCGTAACTTAACCAAGGAGCCTTATTGTCACTGACCAAACTCCCTCGCCCAATGATCATCGACTTCTCGGTGAAACTCAGCATTAATTCAGTGCCCCCCTTTCCTCGTTACATAGACATCAGGCTGATAGATGATCTCCAAATAATCAGAGCCATGGATGCGCACTCGCTGTTTCAACTGATTACGGTAATTTTGCTGCCTCCACATTTGCGTAACCTCATGAATACACTAAATTGTTTGTGGAAATAGATCAGGTCCTGATAGAGGGGTTTGCTGGTCCCGTCCCCCTCAGTTTGTCTGCTCCCAGCCCGGGGAATCAGGACAAATGATTGGTATCGTCTTGCAACCAAGCTTCCCCGGACGCACACAATCACAGAGATGTGAGTTTTCCAGAGCCGAAAAAAGTTTCCGGGTGCTTCATGGCTCCATCTGCACAACGCCAGCAGACACCCCCACCCCCCCCGACTTTCAGCTGCACACCTGATTGTCACAGCATGTCAGCGAACTTTGATCCTGTTTCTCCCATTTGCCTTTCTCGGCAATCAACGGAATTCTGCAGTGTGCAGAGCTCACCGCTATGCTATTGTAGGCAAGATGAACCGGGAGAGAGAGAGAGAGAGAGAGAGAGAGAGAGAGAGAGAGAGAGAGAGAGAGGAAGGCTGAAAGGATGACTAAGAGATCCTCATCTAAAAATGTTTTAAAAGCAGTGAAAAGCCAGTTTCAGCTCTGCAGCAATGCTGGTCTCCTGCATCTGGAATTAAAGTTTTTCCTCGGCGGTCCCGTGAGGTCCAGGCAGTTAGTGCCTCTCTGTTCCAGAAGCCATGCTCAGACCTCGTATTCTTAGCCTGCACATTTTAAAAGGACAAAAAAGGGGGAACAAAACTTGTCATTAGTGTTTAGGCTGGCTACACTCCCTCGCTCACATGCAGACCCTGGAATGGCCCCTACCTCTCTCCCCTACTTGCCCTCCAGCCCACTACCCACCCACCCAACCACCAACTCTTAGCTATTTTCATTGTCAGTGCAACAATATCTCTGAACACAGCAGTAGCCAGTAATCCAATAAGACCATTGATTAGGCCACAATGATTCAATTCAAGCCAGCGGCCCAGTGCAAGGAACATTCTCTGGCCCTTCTTGTCACCTTAGCTGGCCAGAAGCCCTCTTCAGGCTGCACCCCTCCTCGAGTGCCATTCATGTCTTTATGGGAAACAGAGAGGAAAAGGAGTGAAAGATGGCAATTATCTAATTGGACTATTAACAAACAAATCTGCAGTGTGGCTGCCCGGGAGCAGTCTCAAGGTGGTTTTAAGGGCTACATGTTGGACTAACTTTATTCACGCAGTGTTTGGGGGGCGGCTGCTTGGAGAGGGGCAGCATCCATTGTTTGAGAAAGGTAAAAGGAGGCTAAAAAGGGTGCGACTAAAGAGGAGCCGGGCTTCGCAAGCTGTGGTGCAGAGCTCCCCGCCTGGGAAAGAGTCTTTGCCTCTCAGCCACATACAATGGTTGAGGAGGAGAAAGGACTCTGTTTCTACATCCCCAAAACATCACACACTCAGAGCACAAAGAATACTGTACGTTAGCTGCTCATGTGTTCCCAACACTTTCCAACAGTTTATCCAGATTTAACAGAGTTTTTACGTTTTCACTGAAACAAATTTGAGATTTCTGATGAAAACATGATCAGTTTTAACACCAGGAACAACTTTTTATTTGACTTTTTACTCATGTAAACACCTGAAATAACAATTACATTGTCAGATTTTCAGTAGATAAAAAGAGACAAAAGAAACTGAACGGACATACTGTATCATCACATGTGCATTAAAACATAAATCCAGTATCTAATACTTCAACAATACATGCTAAACCTACACGATTTTACTCAGAGGAATATTTCTGATTCTATGAAAGCTACCCTTAATTTTAAGATTGCCTCCAATCACCAAGATATAAAGCGAAAAGCCTCGTTTTCCAGATGGAGGAAGCAGCCTTTATGCAGAGCAGTCTTAAGGGAGATGTGCTTTTAGTGGGTTCCAGTGATGTCACCAGACAGACCGAATGTGGCCGTCTCACGGTGTCAAGCTGCTGCTGCATCTGGCTGGAACAACCTTGTTTATTGTGTGAGCTGCCTTTGGAGAAACTGGAGAAAATGTCACTTAGAGAATATAAAATGATATGGAGTCTTTTCTTTCTGTCAGAGGTAGACTGGAAGAAGCTGGGACATGGAGGAGACTTAGCTCTGGAGGATATTACCCCATTTTTTAACTGATCAAGACATTGATTCATGATAACAACAATCAATGGTACTGAGCAGTTAAACACTACTACCAACTAACGGGGGTCTGTACTGCTTCGTTTAAAAAACAAGGTGTTAGCCGGCAGGATGTTTTATACTTTTAGTTGTAAGGCTGTCTACAGGAAGGAACAGGAACTCGACGACGTGAGGAGGCTTTTATACTTCAGTATTTCCAGTAGAGATGGAATTTATGGATCTTTGAAGGGAGTCAGATCTTAAGGAGACATCATTTTCAAAGATCCATTCAAAAGACTGGCTCCTTCTTAGTTTTTAATTTATTTTTATTAGAATTCACTCAGCGGTAACTCGTATTTATCCAGGAAATAATCACTTGTTGCATTTAAAGGGTAAGATTTGTAACAGAAATATATCCTCTGTTACAGGGAATTATTCTGAAATATTGGTCATAATTTCATTTAGCAAGTGTTTCCATGTCCATGCTTTGACAGTGAGATCACTATTTTGGATTTTATCTTAGCAAATAACTTTGTGGCACAACAAAACCTGAGCAGGCTGCTGTTAAGTTCCATGCAAAACAATTTTACTCTGAGGTTTTCAACACAAGAATATTTTAATTAAGCAACAAAACTCTCAATATATGAGAATAATGAATAATAAAATAAATGTACCTATATAAAATCTACAAGATTTTCATAAAATACTGTAAAAATACGGAAATAAAAGGAAAAAAAACTGAATAAACTTGAAAGACATCAGAATACATTTTAGTAAATGTTTTGAATAGAACTTACTGTATTTGTTTCTGATCAATACTTTCTATCCATAGATGCATCATGTGAATGAAGCGTGCTGGACATCAGACTCCCATGATGGCATACACGTGTCATGTGAAGGCAGCGTGGAGAATTATAGAAACAGCTCTAATTCATGGTTCATTTAAAAGAGCTGTTCAAAAGAATCAATTCATTCATGATCGTTGCATTCCTAATTTACAGCAAAGGTTCCATATTTTCTAAACAGTGTTTAATGTGCTGGAAACAATATTAATATTAACAGAAAACAGCTGATTCTGTGGCCACAGATTACCAGGGGCGTATCCAGGAAATGTCTAATGGCCAAGATGCAACAAAAATTAGTGGGTTTATTTTACAGGTTTTTTTGCATAACATTTCTTTGATTGGTTTTAATATTATACAATAAAAAATAAAAGTGTTGTAGACAAAGTGAAATATGCCACATAAGCTGTGGTGTATGTGGTATTGGTACTGAAGTCTGGATGTGGTTGTAAGACTGAGGGTCACCCACCAAACCCTCAAACCCCGCTACCCTCATCCCATGTCTGTCCATATTTCACATGTTGGTTAGCCACGTATGTAATGTTGTTAAGCAAATACATCAGTACAATTTACGGTCAGCTTAAGTCATTAATTCATAAAACACAGATTTATATTTTATGGCGATATTCAACTCAACTTTATATACATAGAACTTTATCAAATGTATAAGAGCAGACAAGAGTTTTATGGAAAAAAGAACATGAAAGGACACAATATTTAAAACAAATAAAAACAATGAAGTTAAAAAAAAAAAAAAAAAAAAAAAACCCAAGACAGGTGTTTAACTTGGTTGCCATGTAATAAACCTGATGAGCTACCAATCAGAACCCTGGGTAGCCAGTGTAATTTCAGGGGGAACCTGGACCCCCTGATTACTAATGCATTAAAAAATGAGAATATTAGCTTGTGACCAAGTTAATTATACTTGGTATAGGAATATTAGGCTATAACACTGAAATAACATGACTAATTCTGATTTATGTTAATGTTGGTCGGGATCAAAATGATGTAACTGAGTTTACTGCTTTGACCAACTGGAAACGGGACACCAGTACACCATTTACAGCAGCTTCACCACTTTATTAATTTTCTGATTTATTTATACAGCTCTAATTCACAGCCAAGTCATCCCAAGTCACTTTTACAGACACAGCCCACTTCACTTTAGTCCAGTTATAATCCAGTTATAACTGGACTGAATAATTATATCAGTCCAGTTTATAATAACTGTGTTCATATAAACCAATTATTAAAACTAGAAGCCCTCAGCAAGCACAGACCTCCACCCAGCCACAGGGTCACTCACATCAAACAAACCCCCAAAGGCCCAAAACTCCACCCAGTACCAGTATACTTTTAACATCCTGGATCAACAGATCCAGAACATAAACATGATCTGGGTCAAACAATGTTGGATTATAACTATCATGATGTCATCTTAAAATTTTCTCTTTATTTTTCTTTTCAGTGATTCTGGGCATTATCTGATTACTTGGAATTTGTAATAGAAAATTACTCCTATCTCCCCATAGTAAAAAATCCTTAAAAAGTTCCTGGTTCCAGGTGGTGATCCGGATCACCCCCAAAATCTGATCACTTGTTCCTATATTTAAATTTCTTTTTTTTTTTTTTTTCTGAAAATGTAATCAGAATCCACCCATAACCTTTTGAGTTATGATGCTAACAGACAGACAGACAAACTAGTGCTGAAAACATAATAAAAAAAATTAACAGAAGCTGAAAAATGAGCGTAGAATAAGCTTGGGCTGTGGTCCAACAAATGAATGAGGAAGACTCAGATGGGGGAGAAATAATCAGCTCCTCTAACTACAACAGGACCAAGTTGGGACTAGACATCATTGACAAAATGCCAAGGCAGTATTCATCTGGAGCTGCAATTAGAAGATGGTCTGTTGTGGTGTTTTATAAGGTTTTTGACATGGCTGCACTGAATGCAGGCACAGACTGGGACAAAAAACTGGCCCTGGCATTTTGGGCATTTGGACAGTTTTGGGCATTTTGAGCCTGATTTTAAATTGCTCCTGTGATTTTGTCATCACATGATGAATGATGATGTAATGATATAAAGTCATGCTTTACTGCTGATGCAGCTAATGCTAACCCAACGCTAATGCTAATGCTAAGGGACGAGCCTAAAAGTTTAACCCCCTGCAATGTACAAATGAGCCCCGTGTTTTCTTTTTTATAAGTGGGGTGAAGCGCTCTGCCACGTAGATTTTTGTAAACATTTGGTTGTAAACCTGCTTCTTCCACCATCTTCACTCTCAGGCTCTGAGTCTGGTTCAAACATAAATGGCTGAACTCCGTAAACTGCTGCTCGGTCAGGTTCGCTCACCATCACTAAGCTGCTGATGTTTTGGAGTCGGACGCACTGTGCATGCACTGGACCAGCCCCCCTTCCAACTCTGGCCTCCTGCAGCCAATCAGTGCGCACCTCATTAACATTAGTCAAAAGCTTGCATGAACTCTCACGAGACAAAGTTGTGGTTTGAGAAAAGGGTCAAAAAATCTCTATGATTTTTTTTTTTTTTTTAACAAGTTTTCAAAAAAAAAAAATTTAAAGATGCTTACAGGACAGTGAATACATGAAAAGACCAGGTGATGACACCTTTCACATTTCATAATGTTGGTGAATGATGGTTAGAAAATGTTTTCACTTTCAAAAAGAGGATTTAGTTAAAAAAGACATTTAAGAGCTGTGTTGGCTGAACACAACCAGTTCACCAGGTAGTAAAAGAGCTGTGTGTTTTCATCTCTTCCTCATAACTTTGTGGAATTATGATGGATTTCACAGCTAACTATTAGTGTGTAGCGTGTTCAGGATAGGTCTGGCACAAGTGCTCACACTGCACTGACAACATGATTGACAACTAATTCCATGCCCTGTGGTCCTGCACACCTGGCCAGAGGTTCTGGCTTTAGGCATGTGAAGACCTGTCAACATGGCTTAGCTGTAATATTTTTGCAAACCCCACACTGTGTCTACTAGGCGCAACATAATGGTAATTAACACATGATCTTCACTGTCTTATGTATCGCAAAGAAAACTATCCTTGTGAGACGGAAAACTAAAATATAGTACTTATTAAACAGTTTAGTAATATCTTACTAATAAATAAATATAAATATAAATATATATATATATGTTTGAGATATATATATGTATACTGCTCAAAAAAAGGGAACACTAAAAAAATCACGTCCTAGATCAGAATGAATGAAATATTCTTATTAAACACTTTGTGAGAAGTGGTCTGTGGTCACCACGTGCAGAACCTCCTTTATTGGGGGTTTTGCTAACTGCCGATAATTTCCACCTGTTGTTTATTCCATTTACACAACAGCATGTGGAGCTGATGGTCAGTCGGCGTTGCTTCCTAAGTGGACAGTTTGATTTCACAGAAGTGTGACTGACTTGGAGTTAAACTGTGTTGTTTAAGTGTTTCATATATTTATATATATATATATATATATATATGTGTGTGTGTGTGTGTGTGTGTGTGTGTGTGTGTGTGTGTGTGTGTGTGTTTTTTTTTTTTTTTTTTCTTCTTTTTTGTTTTTTCCAAGTTATACAAATGTACCTTGATCCAACTTTTTGGACCTTAAAAACAAATTAAATGAATGATGCTTGCAGGAACATCCAGTATCAGTCCGTGTACAGAAATGACTATTCTATGCCACCAGGGCATCTGGCTCTTCATATTAGTTATTTAAATAATTACATAAACAGATTGCAAAAGACTAGTTTATAACTTTCAATTAGGGAAAATTTTACATAATGTCATTCAAAACGCCATACCAGTATAATCTGGAGCCTCCAATAGGAATGGAATGGAACTCATGGAAGAGCATCCTTGTCTCCTCTTTCCTTTTGATAACCCTTCTTGATCCAAAATAGAGCTTTCTGTCTACATGGAAGAGTTTATGAGATTGAAAATAAACCAGATTTTCAGTGTAAAGGGATATTTTCTGAGGTTTTACCTCTGAGACTTCCTGGTTTCAAAAGTCCACATGTCAGAGTGTCCCAGGGGGAGACTCTGCAGCCAGCGCTGACTGAGGATTTCATCTCCCTGTAAGTGTGTGCATGAGAGAGAAAAAGCTGTATAGACTGAGAATGGCTGCATGAATGCTGAATGGATGAACATGGCTTGTTGTGTCAAAGTGCTTTGAGAGCTCAACACTGTTCAAAAAATGCTGCATACCTTTAGACTGTAGGGATCCAGTTAACATGCAGTCCCATGTGTGTCATAATAATCATATTATATACTAGAAAGTCATTCCAAAGTGTAATGACCTCAAAAAAGATGGTAGTGATTCATTGTTGTCAATACTGATAGACGTTCAGTTGTTTAATGCGAGACTACATGTGAATATGGAGGAATTTATAACCAACAGCTATCGCCATGAAACTTTCCTGGTTTTGTCCTCACATTAACACCATTATTTTTCTGTTGCAAGTTTCCTGAAATTTTATGCATAAATATGCAAATTAGGTATTATATGGCTAATTTGCGTATATTTTAAGGAAAAAAGCTGAGCACAGGATTAATCCAGGTTCAAAGTCCTTTTGAATTTTGTTCACATATTAGAGTCAAAAGATTTTACAGATGGCATTTTGGATATCTATTACTTCGTTTAGAAAATGTTAACAAAAAAAAACAAACAAATTTTCACAATGTTTTTGTGGATGAAATCTTTTATAAATCAGGCTGTGAATGAGAGATAACAATCCTTTTGTTATCCATCCATCCATCCATCCATCCATTTTCTTCCACTTATCCGGAGTTGGGTTGTGGGGGCAGCTGCCTAAGCAGGGAAACCCAGACTTCCCTCTCCCCGGCCACATTCACCAGCTCATCCTGAGGGATCCCGAGGCGTTTCCAGGCCAGCCGAGAGATGTAGTCCGTCCAGCGTGTCTTGGGTCTTCCCCGGGGCCTCTTTCCAGTGGGGCGTGCCCGGAACACCTCACCAGGGAGGCATCCAGGAGGCATCCTGACCAGATGCCCGAGCCACCTCATCTGGCTCCTCTCGATGTGGAGGAACAGCGACTCTACTCTGAGCCCCTCCCGGATCACTGAGCTTCTCACGCTATCTCTCAGGGAGAGCCCGGCCACCTTGTGGAGAAAACTCATTTCGGCCACTTGTATTCATGATCTCCTTCTTTCGGGCACTACCCACAGCTCGTGACCATAGGTGAGGGTAGGAACGTAGATCGACTGGTAAATCGAGAGTTTTGCCTTTCGGCTCAGCTCCTTCTTCACCACGACAGACCAATACAGAGTCCACATCACTGCAGATGCCGCACCAGTCTGCCTGTTGATCTCCCGCTCCATCCTTCCCTCACTAATAAACAAGACCCTGAGATACGTGAACTCCTCTACTTGGGGCAGGACCCTATTGCAGACCCGGAGAGAGCACTCCACCCTTTTCCGGCTGAGGACCATGGTCTCGGATTTGGAGGTGTTGATTGTCATTCCAGCCACTTCACGCTCAGCTGCGAATCGCTCCAATGAGAGCTGAAGATCACGGCCCGATGAAGCCAACAGAACCACATCATCCGCAAAAAGCAGAGACCCAATCCTGAGGCCACCGAACCGGATCCCCTCAACATCTCGGCTGCGCCTAGAAATTCTGTCCATAAAAGTTATGAACAGAATCGGTGACAAAGGGCAGCCTTGGCAGAGTCCAACCTGCACTGGAAACTATTCTGATTTACTGCAGGCAATGCAGACCAAGCTCTGACACCAGTCGTACAGGGAACATACAGCTCGTACAAACAAGTCCGGCACTCCATACTCCCGGAGTACCCCCCACAGGAGTCCCCAGGGGACACGGTCGAATGCCTTCTCCAAGTCCACAAAGCACATCTAGATTGGTTGGGTAAACTCCCATGCCCCCTCAAAGACCCTGAAGAGAGTGTAGAGCTGGTCCACTGTTCCATGGCCGAGACAAAAACCACACTGCTCCTCCTCAATCCGAGGTTCGACTATTTGACGGACCCTGCTCTCCAGCACCCCTGAATAGACCTTACCGGGGAGGCTGAGAAGTGTGATCCTCCTGTAGTTGAAGCACACCCTCCGGTCCCCTTTTTGAAGAGGGGCATGTGCAGGAGCGTCATCTGATCACAAACTCAGTCACATGTTCATGCTGCTGGCAGACCCTCTGGGAAAATGACACAGTTTTGTTAGAAAAATAATAATAATAATAATAATAATAATACATTTTATTTGTGGGCGCCTTTCTTGACACTCAAGGTCACCTTACAGGATAAAACACAAGAATAAAACAAATCACAAATACTATATGCAGACATCAAATCCGATCAGATTAATTCAAATAACTATACAGCTCTATAACACATTGGTGTAAAGAGGAACATGTTTAATGGCATTTAAAATTAAATAAAAAAACAAAAAGGAAAACTGCTTGCAGTAAATTCTCCAATAAAAGATTCTTAGATAAAAATATGGAATAAATAGAGACATACCCCCTCTATTCTAATGGACAGAATCCACACATACATATTATGAGGGAGGGATGTTTCAAGAGAAAAATAAAGATAATTCACTCAAACTTTTACAAATCTTAATTTAATCAATGTTTTCTTTTAAAAGTAAAACTTTAATTGCGTGTATGGTCTTCTGCCCTCAGCTAAATGTATTTATTCGGCCTTTGCAGACAGCTAATCACCCGTGGCTTCAGTAAGACGAGCTGGAGTCAAGCTGCCTTCTTCAGAGATGTACCACATTCCTTGCTTTGATTTGTATGACTTCAATACAGAGAAAAGAATAAAGAACAATCTGTCACTCTACACATGCATGAAGGGAACATTAAACATAAGAACCATGTAGATGATCAATCCAAAATCGTATTAGCCACAGGTGGACAAAACATGTACCCAAAGTAAAAAGACAAATGCTACATGCTAACATATACCATGCAAACCGGTACAACAGGATAATAGTCAGCTTCCACCAATTAAGTAACCATATTCACCATGTAAGCATGAAACAAACTAAAATAAAAAAAATTACTTGAAAAGGCACATTTTCAGGGTAATTGAACACATGACTTTAAACTCTTATTTAACTCCCTTAGCTTGCTAGATATAATGACAGGTCATATTTGAGGGGCAGAACGTATGGTTTAAAAGTAGGGCTGTCAAATTATTCAAATTTTTAAATTAGATTAACCACAGCTTTCAAATTAATTAATCATGATTAATCACAGCTTTCAAATTAATTAATCATGATTAATCACAGCTTTCAAATTAATTTATCATGATTAATCACAGCTTTCCAATTAATTAATCATGATTAATCACAGCTTTCCAATTGCTCATGAATATTTGCAGCTTACATATTAATCATGATTAATCACCAGTCATGTCTATGCCTGAAATCTTCCCGTTTTCACTGTACTGTATCACCAGAACGAGCTGATGCTACAAATATTTACTGTTAACTGACCTTCTCTTGGATAAACGTCAGCTGTCCCAGGGTCAGTAAATACAGCATGTAATGTACTTCTATATGTTTTTCTAAATCATCTCTACCATGTTCTAGATCATAATTCAGAATTCATATACCATTATCTCACCAACCATCTCCACTTTGATTTCTGTCCTAAAAGCACCAGATGTGATGACTGAAGTTAAACAGCTAAAATTGATGAAGAAACTCTGATAAAACGGATGATCTGGATAAAAATAGTTTTTTTCCTTTTTTCATTGAAGTGTGAGTGTTTGTGCAGCAGTGATAAAAGTTCTACAGCAGTATAGTAAAATATTAATGAGATTGATATTAAATCATAATCTTCATTTTGGATAAAAGTGTGCTTTGTTTGAGGGCACCACCCTTCTTTTAGATTAATTCCACGGCTCAGAAGGGAAACCGTGAGTGGATAATTTAATAAAGATAATATTTATTCAATATCTCATAATCAAAGACATGAGTTCTCATCTGAAGGTACAATAACTCTTTTCAAAATAACCACAAAAAAATGTCGAATTACAATAATGCAAACAATTTATTAGCCACCAATAATCAAATTAACAGCATACAGAATGAAATAGAAGAAAATATGAAATTATCAGTATCATGTTAGAGTCTCGGATGGCACTTCCTGTGAAAGCCGTGAGGGAAATCAGCTTAAAGACAAGTAGAAATGAAGCAGAATAATGGTGAAATAAAGCCAGAAAAATATTTAAATTAAACCAAAATAAACATTATATGAGAGATGATATCTTTGTACTATGATTTGTGTGATGGAGACTGGTGGTTCCATGACCACCACAAGTCATACAAATGTTACTGGAATGACCGGTAGAGAGGACCACACAGACTGATGACTGGTTTTATTGAAAATTAACTAAATGAAAATGTTTGTTCGTAGAGGGGGACTGGCCCTCCTGCCTGTGGTAAAGAGAACTTAAATTAGTTTTTTTAATATTTAACAACAGTTTTCATACACATTTTTTCTTTGTTCTATTTCTAATTGTACAAAATTATAAGCTCAAGAAATGAAAGGCAATACTCACCTTTTGTCTTGGCAGGGCAGGAGAGGTGAAAGAGGGAAGTAGGCCCAGTTTCCTGCTTACGAGCTTTTGGAACAAACCATGTTAACAGGGAGGGAGTAGTTTAAATGATTGAAATGCGTATTTGAATTATGTTGCAAAATCAGTAATTGAATTATGTCTAAGCATGTATATATGTAAATATTTACTCATGATGTTTTGTTTGACAGGTTGTTGTTTTATTTAGATATTTTGGTGCATATTATTTGAGCTATTGTTGTCTAGTTTCACCTCAACAGGTTGTTCCAGCTAATTACCTGCAGCAGGAGGGTATAACAGCCCTTTGTGACTCTTTGGAAAGTGATGATTTTTGTGGTTAAGATATTTAATAAACTCTGCCAATCATGGCTTTAATGGATACAAGTCTCATGCCTCTTCTTAAAAATTGCTGGGATCGTTGGCCAAACTGACAATTTGGAATATGGGAAAATGAACTTAATTAGTCAGTAGAACTTAGTTAACTTCAGTAGGGACTAACGGAAGGTTGAGAGGGAATTTGTTCAAGGATTTAGATGTAGCCGATTGAAAAATGGGACCTTAAGAACCAGAAAAGGGAATCTAATTTAGAGTTTTAAAAGACACCAGCTAGAACCAGATGGAGTTCGTGGTTCAGCTTACTTGGCACCAAAGGAATCAAGAGGCAGTCGTTGGTGATCAAGTGGAGGCATCCAGGTGGGTTTTCCCGAAGTCCTCCCGTTAACCAGAAGAAAGCAGCCCGTCTGGGACCTCTCGAGTCTGGTGTCCAAAGTGAACCGTGTGGCCTTCACTCTCCCTTTGGCATGGAGAGCTGGTAGCTGGTGTAGGAAAAACGGAGGATTCCAGCTGTCTTAGGAATCCAAATCAGAGCTGTTTCATTGAGAGCTTGTTTGTAAAAGCAAGCGTTACTGGTCAAAACGCTCCTGGTTGTGATTTGGCTCTGAAGATTTGAGCTTCTGACTGGCTCCCAAAAGTTCACTCAAACAGTGAAGAGTGATAAAAATCAGCAAAGCTGAATAAACTCTCATGCTGGAGGATTAAAAGCTTGTCTGGTTTCCTGGCAACGCTTCCAGGTTAAAGATGAGCAAAAATATTAACTTACAAACAAAACGAAGACGAATAAACAAAGACAAAAGAGAAAAATTTCCTTTCAAACGTTCTAATGTGAATCCATGGATTTAGTTGTTCTCATCAAATCTGACTAAAAAACTTTTCCTGGTACTTACTGGCCAAGGCGGGGTTTTACACTGTTGTGCAGTTAGAGCGCAAGGATTCAGGTGCGGGAAGGTCATTTACATACAAAGACTAGAAATGAATCAAATCATATGTAAGTTTTAAAAGCTTACTTTCCCATACTCCAATCATTGCAGATGCATTATCACACCTTTATAAAGAAAGACTAATAACTTTGCTGAAAGATAAAACAACAACCTTGACTTATTACCCAGAAAGAGTAATTAGTTATTAAACATGAATACACATTTATCTCTATTTGTAACAATAAAAGAAAAGGTGTTTGTAATCCGGGACCTGAAAGTAAAGTTCATATGTAAAACAAGAGATTCTCACTTTAGTTAGGAATATTTTCTGGATAAACGTTTCTTTAGAGGTAAGAAAAAGTCTTAAAAACTTATTGAACCAAGAAAGTAAAAATCCTTGAAGAACGTCCACAAGGAGGCATTCCAGCTCCATGTTAGAATTTCCTTAATTCATATCTATGTAACAGAAACTCCGAAACTGTTTGTGTTTTCCAATATGTGGGATCATTTTAAACCAATCATTAGGACAAAAATCAAACATTTAATACAGTTTTAAGCATTCACTTTAAAACAGTCCGGAAAAGAAAATAAGTTCCTTTCTTAACACCTTAACAAAATCCAGCTGTTATCTTGTCTGAGTTCAGTTGGGGGCTTTGATGGTAATGTCGTGATTTACAAGTGCAAAGACTTAGAGAGGAGACCTTTGGGATAAAGGGGGATGGAAGCCAACAAACTTAATTTAACATCAGAGAATCTACTATAAGACAGAAGCAGAGGTGATGAGGCAAACTGAAGAGGAGGACAGGTGCTGCTAAGCCGGAGACGCTGAGTTCTTTGGTGTTGCAGGCAGGCAATATCAAGGTACTATCCAGGTACTATCAGAGGGATAACATGTAGAGCTGGTGGATCCGGTACGTGTAGCAGTGTCACTGTTTTTTGGAGAATTGATCTACATCTGGACTACAATAGGAGTTCCTTGCCATCTTAAGGCTTCCTGTCAAGCTAAGGCTTCAGACTTTACTCATATTTATATTTAAAGACATTATTATAAGTGATTGCCTGTAATGTTGATAACAAATGATCCACCATCATTTTTTAAATAACAAAACAAAACAGGAATATTTTCCAACTTTTAGCCACAATCACTGATCAATAAGTCAGTATGGTTATTATATCACCTGCTGTTGGAGCTTTTGAATCAGATTTAATTCCTTATAAATGATCTAACCTGGAAAAAGGGGAAAGGGTTTTATAATTATTACTGAAATACTTTATTCAGTGCGTTAAATATAAGGGAGTGACATGAATCAGAAAGCGGCCCTGCGATGGGCTGGTGACCTGCTAGTTGCTGGGACAGACTCCAGCTTCCCCGCAACCCCGAATTGGGCTAAGTGGTAAAGATGGATGAATCAGAAAGCTGTTCCGTCTGCATCTTCTAAAATCCAGAGTAGAATAAGTTCACAGTCAGACAGGAGGTACGATACAAAACATGACTCGTGTGTTTGCTGGTGCATCCTAGCAACTGGATTATTACTATATTACTTATAGTTGTTATAGTTATATTACTATAACAATCATGTATACTGAACCTTTCAGCTCCACTTTAACGTTATAACATCAGTATTGGCCAAGATTAACATCATGAACCACAAGGCACGCAGATCTTGAGAAATGATTATTATTGTGAAATTCCTTCGTTCTTGTCTTATTATGGCTTCTTTTTTGTAGTTGAGTTGTTTCCTGTTTTATTTTAAAGTTCCTGTTAGTACTTTGAAGATCTATTTGCACACCTTTTCTTTACATTTTGTTACTCCTGAGTTCTATTTTATGATTAAACCTGCACAAAATGAGTGAAAATGAATGTATGTCTTGTTGCCTTGTATGCGGTAAACTTTTGGTTGGTTCCACCAAATCTCACTGCAGGGATTATTGAGAAGTTGGCAGCCCTACAACATTCATGGAAGGCTGCTCCATTATTATGAAAATATTATCAGGAAAAACTTTCAGGTAGCAATGAGAGCTAAAATAAAAAGGTGCTCAAATAGTTGTTAATTAATTGTAATCAAGGTAATATGTTCAACTAATCGTGATACTGATTTGAGGTCATATTGCCCAGCTCGATCCCAAACAGAGATTTTAACCACAGAAGTGGGTCTGCAAGCTCAGATTTCTCTTTGAAACTCTTGCTAGCCATCACGTCCGCTAGCATAGTGCAAGGCAGCTGTTCTTCCATGTGGGGCCTCTGTTCAGATCCAAACGTTCCCAACAAAAAAGTCTGAAAAACCAATACACATAACGTTACACCTCTAATTACTGGCCAGTTATTTTCCAGTATTCGGGAGCTTGAGGAGGAAAGCGTATTCATGTAGTGCAGCTTCTTTCAGGGCTGCGGTGCAGATGGAGCTGGTTAAAGACTGAGGTTCAGACGGAGGTGAAGGGAAGTCACACGGCTTCATGCTGACACAATATTTTATCAAGATCAACAAAGCTGCTTTTCCAGATAATTTTCTACATTTTTAGTACATTCTCTTAATAAATGTGCTTTTTCATCGCTTTTCTCTTTTATTTCCCTCTCAGATACACCGCAATGCTTAATTTACATATAAAAAACCCATCATTTATTTTAGACCGGAGGGTGTTTGTTCATCACCTTTTCCCTTTTTCTAAGTTTGCAGGTATGAAGTTTGATTTTAAGACGTGAGGAGCAAATTTTTTTTTTTTTTTTTTTAGTGTGTTGGGTTGTTGTAGGTTGTGTGACCAGAGTGGCATAAAGATGGCAGCAGGCAGAGGTCTTTCAAAAATGGCAAGAATTTATTCACCAAGGTGCATGTTTCAACAAAAATATATACGGAAAAATGCAAAGAAACATAATGTAACTTAACAGTTAACTTAACCAACATAACTGAAATCTAATAAACCAAACTTAAAGTAGACATGTACCCTGCTGCATCATCATGGCCCCCTAACACAGACTAAAGACCAGCCTTATATAGGCTCGAGTTCTATCCACAAAATGGCTTCCCTGGGCTCCTCTCACTTAACAGGTGAGTCTATTCTTTCAACCTAAATACAGCATACGATTTAAATTACTAAATCCCAGTCAACTTAAATAAACCAACACAATTGGTAATAAATGAATCCTGGTACCACCCAATGAACTAGGTAATAGAAAATCAAACATTTCCTGTAACAAAACATAATTAATCCCCCCCCCCCATACTTAAACCCTTCCAGTGACGTCATTAAATCAGGGCAAACCCTATAAATACAGGAAGTGATGCGCCTTCACCTCCTTTTGCCCCTGGAACACATGGTAAGTATGGTGAGTAACATATTCAAATTACATATTTAACAAACAAAACTTAACCAAATAAACAGAACTAAAGATATTAACTGTGGTCTGACTTTTGCTTTAACAGATGTTTATGTATGTTAGCTGAACACAAGCCCGGGATCGCTGGTGTCTGCTGACCACTGAGCAATAATGAAGCTAACATTGTTAAAATCAAACAGGTATGGTTGAAATGATATGAAACAGTGGCAAATGGTGTGGACTCACCCACTTTGTCACATGGGTTTATCCTGACTTTACAGTCCATCAATAAAATCCACCAGAGAGCCTCCAACGACTGGAAAATCCACAGAGCTGTTCTACAGACCAGAGTCCTGATGAAAACCTTGTAAATGTGCTTTCCACACCTACTGGACATGTAAAAGTAACAGCATGTGTAAATGTTAGCAATGTGGTTTTACGTCACAGTAAAACACCTGCTAGAAGGTGAGAGGGCTCAAAGAATAATCAAATTTTCAGTCATTTTTTTATTGTGTTTTTGCTTGAATGACTTTCATTATTTAAGACCTCTAAGACACGATTTAAACTAGAGACTAAGATCAAGTTCAGTTTCAGGGTTTATGTAAAATGTGTCACATTACCATACTAAACATAACATGATGTAATTCTCTTATCAGTGAACTCTGAAAATAAGTTATTTCCTCAGAAATGGGGTTGGATGTGTGTTTTCTTTAAGTACCCGGCTAGTGTGGGAAAGTCTGAGTCACTGAGCGAGCCAGAAGCTTCAAACATTCAAAACACAAGCCAGAAGGTCTGACCTTAAAAAAAGTAATGTATATGCTCTGCAGCTGAGTATTACAGCCTGTAATTAGATCTATTTGAGGTTATGAATAGGAAGAACATGATTTTTATAATGTATATTTTGTATAAATGTGGATGCACAGTATTACAGTCTCCGCTTTCTACTGCCACATCTTTATCTTTCTCACTTGGGTGAGACAGAGACCTGCAGCATACTGAGTAAGCTAACATAAAATTCCCTCACAGGAACCAGCCTGGCCTTACCTAGCGTAGGATAATAAAGTTTAGATCAGGGGTTGGCGAGTGTGGTCTGTTTTGTTCCTATAAAACAAAACTTTTTCATCAGCTGAGCCGACACATAAAGCTCTGAATCCAATCCATTTTATTTATATAGCACATTTTGCCAGCGTGCTGTATGTGTAAAATAGTTGAAACGTTCCACACACAGCTAGAAAATCTGCACTCTGAGACATTAAAACGCTTGGAAAGGAAAATACACTGAAATCTCTGAAATATACCAAAGAAATCTCAAAACACAAAACAAATCTCTGGCAAGCCATTGGCTTTTTTTTTTGCCAGTGATTGTGGGTATTATTTTTAGTTAGAAGCTGTAAAGGTAAAAGTGATCCCTGTCTCCTCATGGGCAGGTGCAAACCAACGTCGCGACCCGGTGGTCACATGACCATGAACAGCTTACCAGTGAAAGTAAAATGACACTATAAATTTAGGTCTGTTTTGTTTAGGTCAGGAATATTTACGACGTTGTTTGTGTCTCTCATCCACTAAAATCCATTTAAATTAAAATAAAGTGTCATGTGCTTAAAATGTGATTAATTCATTATATTCCTGATGTATTATTTCTGCCCTGATGCAAAGTTTATGTCGAGTTTTTGCAGCCGCGTCATTGCTCCATGCAGGCAGTTCCTGGTCTGGGGAAGTCTTCATTTTCAGGATTACAATTAAAATATTGCAATGATTAGATTTTGCTATCGTTAGTATGTTTTACTTCTGGAATCAAGGTAAAAATAGTATTACAATATCCTGTAGGCAACATTAAGAACTGGAGTTCTCTTTTCATTAAAATCTTTTTATTATGTTCCATCTCCAAATCTGCCTATACAGAAAAACAAAGAACAAACTCAAGATTAAACAATGAGTAAAAAAAAAAACAAAAAAGGATTAATGAATGAACAAAATGTGAGTCAGATTTGAAACAGGCTGTTCCTGGCCATCATGACCTCCGCTTGTAGCTGGGTGACTTCGCCGTCTTCCAGGACTTTGATCAGGATCATGGACCTAGCATCAGCATACCCTGGAAATGCTCAGCACTGGCTGTGTGGTTTCTAAGCTGCCTCTGGATCAAGTCATGAATTTGGGGCAGAAAAGATTCCCAAACCCAGAAGACAACAGGTTTGTTCATTGCACGTCTTCGTTTATGATAGAAGGATGCTCTGAAAAAGCAGAAAAGAAGTCAACATATCAGTTACTAGTGAACATTGATTTATGATCCAACCAGATCATCTTTTATTGATCTAAAGGCCAAACATGCATCCATCCTCCTCTGCATCCATGTGTTTAGGTGCCATCACCCGCAGCTACACACAGTGTTCTTTATCCGAACTGATTAATATCAGCTGATATAGGTGACAAGTGTGTGCAAAGATGTTTTACACAACAATCCACCAAAAAGGCAGATTAAATTGCTTTAGCTTTAGCGTTAGCTAAGCTAACGTTAGCCTGGACCATAGAAACCAACAGAGATTAACCTACGGAGAAAGGACGACTCTTGTCACTCCTACAGAAAAGTGGACAGATTAATCCCAGTATAATTATTGATGACATCGATACTTTAAATAAAGTTTGAAAATTGTCAGAACCTTCAGTAATAAGGAGCATAAAGTGGTTTTTAGTGGATTCGGTTTGCTGCTATGACGATGCACCTACATGACTAAAATCTGCTTCTCTGGGCGAGGTAATGCCAAATTCAGATTTTTATGGTATGGAGTAATAATTTTGTTGTTCATACATTAATGTGTTAACAATTAAAGCATTAATTCCACAGATTAATCTCATTAATCATGACAGCCCTATAAAAAAAGTATTGTTTTGATGATACGAATCCTTATTTAATTGGTATCGGATTGATACCAAATCTTCATCCTCATAAGTGAGTATGGCCCGATTCCAGTACAGAACTACGTCTTAGAGAACGTACCACTGGTTAAATAAAGGATCGTTTAAATACTCTTTCTTACCATTCTTTCTCTCGGTCCAACTTTGCCTTTTATCTGTGATTGTTTACAATGTTTATGTTCAATAAAGTTTGGAAAAGAAAGTTTAACTTCTCGCTAAAAAGAAGAGCTGTTGCTGACGAGGCCAGACGACTTCCGGAGTGTGACCAGTCATCCTCGTCGGCCATTTTTCTGCAGTGAGGTGCTTCTCCAGTCTTCGGAAAAACTTTGTAAGTAAAGTCAAAGACAACTATTACATTAGACCATTTACCAAGAAGCATCGTTACAACAGAAAAAATCCACCAAACACTCGTTTACTGTTTCTGATACATTTATTCATGGAAATGAAAAAAGAATCTATTGCTCTTCCAAGATTATCCTCTAAACCAGGGCTACTCAATTCGGTCCTACGAGGGCCGCAATCCAGCAGGTTTTCCATGTATCCCTGCACCAACACACCTGAGTCAAATTAGGTGGCTCTAACAGCCAATCAGGTTCAACACAATAACTCATTAATTTGACTCAGGTGTGTTGGTGCAGGGATACATGGAAAACCTGCTGGATTACGGCCCTCGTAGGACCGAATTGAGTAGCCCTGCTCTAAACTAATGATATCAGCATCTTTTCTTTAGCAGTTTCTCATCTAACCAAAACAATTTGTCCCATCTGAGCTGAATTCTTTTGTATTTGTACTTACAAATCAGTTTTTTTTAGTCTTCATTAACCATGCTGTGTCATTAAATAAGTTTGTCAGAAATCTAAAGGAATAATCCACAGGATCTGAATAAATATTTTTCCATGTGTATTTCCAGTCCAAACATGCAGCGGTGGATGCATGCCCCTCCACCAGCCTCATGCCCTCTCACACACTCACCCAGTAAGAGTCAGACCAGCATCATTTTACAACACCAGGCTTCAGTAGCATCCTTTAAAACACTGAGCAATTTTCATCATTTACAATCGGAAATAAAAGGTAGACATGTTTAATGTCTGGTTGGAAATAAATAAACGTGTTGAATCTAAATCCCAGCGTAACCTGCTGGAGCTGGTCAGAATGAGGGGGTAATGGATGAAACAGGAAGTGGTTGTGTTTTCTGCAGAGATTCCAGCAGCTTTCTGATGCCAGCTCCTCTGATTGAGCCACATGCAGTCAGTTAAACACAGTGTGCAATTTCTGCCTCTAGTGGTCTTCAGCCAAAACAAAACAAAAGGTGAAGCGACAGAGGGGTGCGAGGGTTGTGGGAGGTGGGGAGGAAAGTCTACCTGCCACTCACACAGAAGATTAGATTCAGGTTGCCAGCACTCACACATGTAAATAAACCAGCTGCAGCATCAGCTGCGATCATCTTCATTTGCTAATTTACCGTTTGATGAGTCGGGGCTCTGAAAGCAGAGTTTTGCTTTAACTAGAGAGATGTTCCAGAATCCAGATTTAATAACCTTGAAATCATTTGAGAAAGTATGTTCTTTGCTTTGTAGTAAAATCAATAAGGAGAAAGTTTGATTTCTTATTTTCCATCTCACGGTGCACAGCCTCCATCTTGGTGAGAAACTGTAACATACCGGTGGGGGCTGCTCCCTCCTCTCTCCCTCTTCACTTATTCTCAAAAATGTTCCATATTTTAGTTTAACCCAGTCAAGAGAAACTGAAGAAACACTAAAGCTAGGCGTAATTACTAGCAGTTGGCTTTTAGCGGTGCCGTTATTAGGACCCGGGGCTGGCGGAGCCGTTGGGGTTGCCGTGGAGAGAGCAGGCCTTGGAGAGCCTTGATGTCTGAATAACAACATGGTAACTCAGGATGAATGGCTATATTCAAAGCCCCGCTTTACTTTTACAAATGTGGTGATTATGTTCTGCAGTAAGAGAGCAAGCTGTTCTTGAACCCTCTAAATAGAGCGCTGCAGCTCCTGCATGGCGGGGGCTGCGCTGACAACTGAGCTCAGAAATGCTTTTTTCCCCTCGTTGCTTCATCCTTGGTGCCTGAAACACTGAGTGCTCGTAGCTCCTGATGGGGTGTGAAACCCAACTTTGCTGCCAATTAAAGATCCATGTGATTCGCTGCGGTTCACACGATCCAGTCCGAACAGATGTGACGAATGACCCAGTAATTGGGATTAATTGTTGTTTGTGTTGGTCTGTGGAGGTGAGGTAACGGAGGCCCTGATGGGTTACTGCACGCTGCCATGACTGACCGCTTCCCTCTGCTGCTGCATGGTTATATAGGTTGAAATGAAAAACCTGCATCAATAACTGAAATATTATCTTTAATAAATGTGTTTTTTTCCTGACAATTGGTTATAATAATCGTTATAAATACTGAAACTGTCAGATTGTGATGCAGAAGTCCTTTATTTTTCCTGTCTTTATCATAAATGTCCTTGTCAAAAAGGCTTTTGTTCCAGAACTCATTCAGGTTTACTCTGTTTTACATTTCTGTTGCTGGGTTGGAAGGAATGGGAGTTTTTAAGGCAGCTGTGTACACTCCTTAATGATACTGTGCAATAATAGATTTTATGAATGCAGATAGAAAACTGCCTAATGTACAGCTCACAGGTCATCTGTATTTACGGCATTACAGGCAATTTAGTCATTTTAAAGAAAGAAAACATCTCAGTGCCATTGTGCTAATCTGCTGTTGACATACCAGACAGCCTAAAACCTGCAACAAAGCTTTGGCGGTAATTGATTTTTTCTGTACATTCTCTGTGAGTAGTTTTAAATAACCCTCTTTTGTCCTGCAGACAGCAGGCCTTGCTGTAGTAATTGTCACAGGTGTAATTTGAGCAGCTCCTTTGTGTCTCTGCAACAGTTTCGTCCCTGTTGGCAGTCGCGATGTGCATCGAGACTAAAGCGAGAGGGGAACAATGGAAAGCATCATAAAAAGCTTTGAAAAATAAATCATGTGTTTTCCACTCTTTTCTTCCACGCTTTCCCTAGACACAGATGGATCTTTTATTTTTTTTCTAACCAGAGCTAATCTTTGTAGGTGTTTGGAAACCTTGCAGGCTGCTCTGCTCTCTGTTTAACCTCAACTTAAGTGAAGTGGCTGATGAAGAAATACAGCACATTATTTCTGCTGTTGAACTGACACCACTAAGAGACCAACACGAGGGCGTCTGCATGCACGTCGCATCAGTCTGTTAAATTATTTCTTTCTGGATCTCTGGAGCAGAAAAATAATAAAAGTGTCTTTTTCATTGAAGCAAAATATTTAGATTTTTATTGTCAGCAGTTTTTATGCTTTACTTCAGGACCCAAACCAAACTGCCTTTTTTTCTGCTCAGAGGAAAGTAATGCATCGTTCCATCAGGATTCATCCACATTTTAAGCAAATTTGGTGCAGTTAATGAATAAATGTGCAGTGATTGACCATATTAATGTAAATGTGTTATACTGTGATCAATATGCAAATTTCTACAATGTAAAGCAACAAATTTGAAACAGATGAATGTTGAAAATAACAAATTTTTCTGATTTAAGACAAGAAAAAACAGCCAACAAATAGTTTTTGCTGAATCTCCTGGCTACTACAAAATTAACTTTGTATAATCAAACATGATGAGTTATGTTGCCGTTCTTTTTAAATTCTGTACTAACATGAATTAAGGTGCTTCTGCAAATGAGGAAAGTCTCAGCTTCCAGTTAAGACACATGAACAATATTACACTTAATAAAAAAATTTAAATTAAATTAAATTAAATTAAATTAAATTAAATTAAATTAAATTAAATTAAATTAAATCTTTCAAGCCAGGTTGCGTTTGAAATGTCCAGAACAGACAGAAATAAGAAGATAAGACGTCGCTTCGTGGAGAAAAAGAGTGGATGGATAAAAAGATGCCAGCTGCCTCTCTGACCGGGCTTTAGACCACGGAGAAAGTTTCTGAACCAACTCAGCAACGTGTGACTCCACCAGCATCCTCCATCCTCACGTCCTCATCCTGGTTCTAGTGTCGGCCACTCAAAGACTTTTCCTGAGGACACGATGAAGAATGGATTGTTCTAAAGGAAATCAGAAGGTCTGAAACTTGCCGGTCGGAGGACTGATTATGTCCGGAGTAGAAGGGAGATTTAAATTGCTGAAACAGAGGATGTTTGGAGCAGCAGCTGGTGGAGGAAAGAAACCCCATTAAATGTTGGTCTAGATCACATGAGGTAGGGTTTTGTCCTCTGTGGAGGAAAACAAGGCCTCTAGATTTGCTGCAAGCTTCTGAAATGCTTCCTAAACATCAACAGTGGAATCTGAGCAAAGATTTGAAGGAAATTAACCCTTTAATGTTTATACTAAGAAAAAAGCAAGAGAAAATGTTTGTTTGCCTTTTTTTTCTTTTTCTTTTGGACAATAATAAAAAAAAAAAAATTTTCATGAAATGGTCAAATGGTCAAAGCTTTCAACAATGGGTTAAGAAACATTTACTTTTGGCATTACATACACAAACCACGTGGTAAAGAAATTTTTAGATGACCTTCAATATAGTTAGAGAAAACTGTGCTCGACCAAACAGTAGAACCGGCCGTTAACGAGTTAATGAGTGACTTGGGGAGGATGGAAATGTGGTCGAGAGTGTGTTCCAGAGAGCCCTGCTAAAATGTAAATTGAAAAATGTAAATAAAAAACAAAATTTTATTCCCAGTAGAGCATAAACAACATATCACATGGTATAACTAAGACATTTTATCATTTCATGGAAAATATGAGCTTTATATTTTAAATTTAATATTAAAAAAAAATGTCCCATCGTATACAGAGATTCCTCCTGATTCTCTGAATCTTCTGATAATATTCTACACTGTAGATGGTCGATCTTCAGTCTGAGAACATTTTTCTGAAATTGTTCCACAGTTTTAGATCCAGTTTGTTTCAGATTGGTGAACCTCTGTCCATCTTTCCATGTGAGAGACTCTGCCTCTCTGAAATGCTCCTTTTATACCAGTCATGTTACTGACCTGTTGCCAGGTAACCTGGTTAGTTGTCCAATGGTCCTCCAGGTGTTTCTGGTTTGTACCAGGTACTTTTCCAGCCTTTCGTTGCTCCTGTTCCAACTTTTTCCAGACGTGTTGCTGCATCAGATTCACTATCAGCTCATAATTTCATCACATGGTGAAACGTCTCCGTTTCATCCTCTGACATGTTTTTATCTTCTACTGGGAATAAAATATGGATTGATTAGATCTGGAAATTATTGCTATTAGTTACACAACATTTTTACAGTCAGTGCTGCAAGTGTGGACTTTTATGGACAAGCTGAAGCAAGAATTTTCCCCCTAAAAACTGATTCTCTCCACACATGAAAGACTCCACATGCAGATGTCTTTACTACCACATGTTGACATGAACGCAGGATAATCAGCGAAGGCGTCGCCGAACAGAACAGAGCAGTCACATAAAGGCAACAGTGAACAGCCGGACTATAAACATTCCCCATGCTGCAGCAGCTTCTTCCATCATTCAGCAGGATGTTGGAAAACCTTTATTCCAGGTTGCGCTCATCAGAGAGAAATAACAGCCTTACAGAGGGATGAAAAGACATCATACTTACAGAAAAAAATGGATGCAGTCACCGTCAGTGGATGTGAATGATTCTGAATGCAGCGCTTAATCACATATTTCATTTATTTTAATTTCCTCCATCATTCATCTAAAAGCAAAATGTTCACACATTCTCACATGACTCAAATTCCAGAAAGTTATTTAGTCTGATAATGTCTTTTCTGATCAAAACATCCTTTTCATTTCACTTCTGCCACATAAAAATGTCCTTGGAGCCTCATCAACTTCCAGCTTTACAGCAAAAACAAGGCTGTCGTTGCTGACATGATCAACCATTGTGTGGAACGTCTAAGTAGCTCTTGACACAGAATTTTTTCAGAAAGACTTTCTGCATGATCCCAAAACTTTAGACGGGAGCTCACGTTGCGACTCCTCTTATGATCTAAATCACTTTCCAGATCTAAACGCCACTCGGATCAATTCATATCTTATCATTCCTAATGAGAGCAGATAAAACCAGCCTCTTCTCATTTTTATTGGTTCTGAGGTCAGAAGATTTAATAAGTTAAAAAAAAATCTAAATTTCATCAAACTAGTGAAGCTTTGTATTTTCCATCTATACATTCATTTTATGTAATAATTCTTCTGTTGTGAGCTGAGTGCAGTGGTTAACTAACCAAACCAACCTTCATAAACAGAGATATATTTAGATCTGAGAAGTCTGAACTCTTCTAGCTGTTATACAGCTTTAAAAAGCAGAGGTTTATCATCGTACACAGGCTGTATAACGTCCACGCTGTGGGAAACAATGTCTTACTTCAGCATGTACATGCTCAGCCTGTCAGACCATACACGGGACATTTGTGTTCTTGTTCATATCATCTGTGTACTTCTGCTTACTGCTTCTGTACAACAAAGCGGTTTCTTCTTATTATTATGCTGCTTACAAAGCAGGTTTTCCTATATTTTACAGACTTGAAAAATGAGCCAGTTTTAAAAATATATCTTTAAGTAGGTTTTCTTTTTAAATCTACATCAGAAAACATCAAATAATAATTAGAATTATGTGTTAATTATCAATGATGTAAATTCTGACGCTCTCACAGGATAATTAACGCATTCATGTATATGTTATGTTCATAACCATCTTTGTGAGGCATGACATCAGTTTAAATAAATGATAATAAACGGGTCACATCAGCACCGCTTCCCGTTATTAGATGCTGGACATCCCACCACATCCTCTTCTTTCACACATCATATGTTTCCTCGTATAAATTTATGAACAGTGGGCAGGAACATCCGACTCTGGAGCTTAATCTTGACAGAAAACAGGAATATTGACTCACCTGAAACAAAAACCTGGTACTTTACTACAGACTTCAGTCTCTGCTCCGTCTAACGTGTCGTAGCCACTTCAGACAAGCAACACTGATTTAAATCTAATCATATTCTGATTTGCTGTTGTTCCAGCCAGTAATCAAGAGGCCAATTCACCACTATGAATTATGATGATGGAACACGGCCCAGTCACAGATTTGCATATGAAGACTGGGCTCTGGAGCCAGAGAGGCCATTAGAAGACAGAGGGACACTGGAATCATATCAGGGGCTGGTTTAGTCCTGTTGCAGCCCAGTTCAGATGTGACTTTTAAGCCTCTATCGCCCTCATGTGGACACAGAAGGTCATGCAGTCCAGTTCTCTCAAAAGCCCGAGAGTGAAGAAAGTCCAGTAAAACCAGGAGAAAAGGATTAGCTCAGATCTGATCAGATCTGATCAGCTTCGATTTATTCCTCAAACTTCAGACTTATTGTTTAATCTGTTGAACTAAACCAGAATGCAGAAAGTTTCACTGTAATGGTTGATAGTGTTGGGAAAGTTCATTTTCTACATAAACTAGTTCGAAGTTCAGTTCACTCATTTAAAAATGAACTAGTTCAGTTGATAGTTCATAATTGAAATTTTTTTAACTAAGTTCCCAGTTCTAAAAACTAGTTCATAGTTCTTTTTCCCCAGTATGTTGCTGCGAGCTATTCTGCTCAGAATACGGCATTTTCCTGTTGTTCCACCCATTTAGTCCATGCTCGTAGCAGCTTTCACCCCTACAGGATAAAAACATGAAAACTTGTTTGAACTGTCTTTTTTACTGAGGAATTATTAAACTATCTGAGGTAGGAACCAGGCTGAGGTAGAAACCAGGCTGAGGTAGGAACCAGGCTGAGGTAGGAAACAAAGGGCGTACCTCAAAGTGCAAAACATTTAAACATTATTTATCTTTTCATTAAGTTGCTTTTCAGTTTTTTGTGAATGTTTTTTTTCTGATTTGTTTGTCCAAAGAAAAGTTCTAGAACTTGGGTCATAAAAGTGCAAAATTCAGCCCAAATGAAGAAGTAAAAAACAAAACAAAGAAAGACATGCAGACCACATGTCTGCATTTGTCACGTTTCTGACAGCTGAGGGTTCCTCTTTCCTCCAAGGCTGCAGGTCTCTGACTACATCCTGCAGAAGGTTTTCCAGGAGATGAAGACACCGGAGCTGCTGCTGCTGGGCGTTGTTATTTAGTTCTGGCTGGTAGAGGATCTGCTTTAGCACGCCATCGCCAAGTCTTTAGATTGTTTTTAGTGACATTTAGTCCACATACCGTGGAAGGCGAGACGGATGCTTTATTTTAATCTGCCATTTCAGGTTTGCTGCTGACGTTGTTGATGTTCGGAGTTGCTTCTTGACACCCCGCAAAGTTTACACAAAAAGGCCAGATTCCTCCCTCCTGGATCATCATTGAACTTTTCAGAAAATGATTTGAAGCGATCATACGAAGATGCTGTAGTGATCATTGAGGCAGAGGTGGAGCAGCTGCCTTCAGTGGATTTTGCTTCCATGTTCCATGTAGGACGAGGCATGAAAGAGGTCTGACTACAGAGAGGAACATGAAACTGGTAAACTGGGCTTTACAAGTAGCTTCCAAACCTTTCCTTTATGAAACATTTCATTACTCATCATGAGGAGTTCTCACCACAGGAATGATGTTTGCATGTGGTACTCTGTAGATATGTGTATACATGTGTAATAACTTAGAGAAGAGTAAGCATGTAGATATAGATATATATAGTAATTTGTAAGGCAGATAGTTATAATTTATTTTATATTTAGCCGATATGTATAATGTATGTGTGCGAGTTTATGTGTGAACCTGCTGTGTTAACACCTGGAGCCTGCTTCATATAACATTAGTCTAAAAAGTCTAAAGTCTAGAGGATAGTCAGAAACTCTGGTAATTTATTCTGAGCTGAGTTTCCGGTTCCGGATTAAACCTTTTCTTTCTTTCTTTCTTTCGTTCGTTCGTTCGTTCGTTCGTCCGTTCGTCCGTTCGTCCGTTTGTCCGTCCGTCCGTCCGTCCGTCCGTCCGTCCTTCCTTCCTTCCTTTCTTTCTTTCTTTCTTTCTTTCTTTCTTTCTTTCTTTCTTTCTACGATCATGTCCTCTTACGTTTCTCTGTTGAATCAGTCACAATATGTCTTAAAATGGAAAGTATGTGACACGGTGCATAAAGCAAAGCTCAGTTAAAACGTCAGTTGTTCCATCTTTGAGGCACGGTGTGCGGGTTCAGCCCATTGGTCCCAAAGGAAACGGTTCTCTTCACTGTGGGGGACTGTGTGGGACATACAAGTCTGTCCTATGCTTCTGGGATGACTAAAGGTGTGGTGGTTCTCTTAAAGGAGGAGAATATGGTGGGGGGGTTGATTGCGAGTGGATGGTGTTTACCTGCAGGTTTTCCCCGCTTGCGGTGCCCGCCTCCCGTTTTACTGTGTCGGGTGTTCCCTCGTTTGTTCCCAATGACGTTCTGGGGAAAGAGCTGCAGTGGTTTGGGAAGATGGCAAACACTTTTAGGACCGTGGGGCTAGGCTGTAAGAGTGTGAACCTGAAGCTCGTGCAGTCTTCCAGGAGGCAGGTGTTTATGTTTCTGAGCTGTCAGACGCAAACCCTTGACGTGTCCTTCAAGGTGAAACAAGAGGGATATTACATGGTATACGCCAGCACTGAGCACATGAAGTGCTTTGACTGTGGTGTTGTGGGGCACAAGGAGATGAATTGTCCTTACAGGCCTGCTGACATGGTTGCTGAGCCGGGAGCCCATCGCCAGGGACTGGGAGAAGGTTGGGATGGTACCGCTGCTACACCCGATGATGCAGCCTCATGGGGGGCTGACGTCGCAGTGGCAGGGTCCGGTTCTCATTCGGGAGAAGGGTGTAGTGGACTGGCGGGTAGTCAGGCTGGAGAACGGCAGAATCAGGTTGGTGCTGCTGGTTTTTCGGGTGTCCCCAGAGAGACATGCTGGGGGAGGGCAGTGCGGGGGTGGAGTCAGCTCCAGGAGGAGAGTTGAGTTTAGTCAGGGAGGAGTACGTTGAGAGAACCGGGGTTGTAGTGCCTAAATGCATGCAAGGTGATGGAGGGCTGCGGGGTGTGTGGAGGGGCCTACTGTAGATGAGGGGGAGAAGATGGAGGATGACTCGGACTCTGCTTCGGTTGCAGATTCTCAGCACAGTGAAAATTTGCACACGGTGGAGGAAATTAATAGTTTTGTTGATGAACATTTGGTAAATCCGTTAAGGTATCTGATTTTTTTCCAGCTGTAGGGAAGTTTATTAAGAGGTGCAGAAGGTAGTTGGGCTGGATTTACTGAAAGAATATACATTTTAGGTTACGGAAACGTGTAGTTTGAGGAAGACACTCTGAGAAGGTGAAGATATGGTGAAGATATTGCACTGGGCATTTCTCCTCATGTTTCCTTTTACTGTTTGCTCTTTTCTTTTCTTGCTTGTTAGTATGGGTAAGGTGAGGGTGAGCATTTTAAACATTAATGGACAGAGGGATCAGCAGAAGAGAGCAGTTATTTCTGAGATGATTTCTCTGAAAAGGTTAAATGTGGTTTTCCTACAAGAAACACATAGTGATAAAGATGATGAGCTGGACTGGGAGTTGTGGTGAAAGGGTCAGTGTGTTTTATCTCATGGCACAAACATCTCTGCTGGGGTAGCCTGCCTCTTTTCTCCTGGGCTGGATATTAACATTACGTCCACAGTGGAGTTGGTGGTTGGTAGGGCTCTGGTTGTCTGTGCCATTTGGGTTATTGTTTTGTAAGCCAGAAGCAGAGCTTTAAATCTGATGCGCTGCAAATGGAAGCCAGTGAAGAGCGATTATTAGCAGAGTGACATGAACTCTTTTGGGCTGGTTGAAGACCAGACGTGCTGCTGCGTTCTGGATCATCTGCAGTGGTTTAACTGAGTATGCAGGCAGGCCAGCCAATAAGGAGTTGCAGTAGTCACTGTGTGAAATGGCCAGAGCCTGGACCAGGAGCTGTGCCGTGTGTTCAGTCAGGTAGGGTCTGGCCAAGCACTGAGCCCTGAGGCACCCCTGTTGTCAGCCCATGTGATCTGGACATTCCCCCTCGCCAAGATATTTTGAAGGATCTCCCTGTGTGGTAGGACATGAACCACAAGAGGACAGATCCTGAAATGCCAAGTTCCGAGAGCGTGGAGAGGAGGATCTGATGGTTGACCGTGTCAAGGGTAGCAGACAGGTCCAGCAGTATAAGGATTGAGGATTGACCAGCGAGCTGTGGGGAATCAGTAACTGACAGGAGAGCAGTTTCAGTAGAGTGACCTTGCCTATAGCCAGACTGATATGGATCAAACAGGTTGTTGTCTTGGAGGAACTGTGAGACCTGACTAAGGACGACACGCTCTAGTAATTTAGACATGAATGGAAGCAGTGAGACCGGCCGGTAGTTTTCAACCTGGGCTGGGTTGAGTGTGGGTTTCTTCAGCAGCAGGGTAACCCGAGCTTACTTGAAGGCAGAGGGAAAGACACCAGATTTAAGAGAGGAGGTGATAATATGGGTTACTGCAGGTTTGATTGTAGGTAAAATGCTCTGCAGTATGTCAGAGGGAACAGGATCAAGAGGACAGGTTGTGGGTTTTGAGTTGACTAGAAGTTTAGAGACTTGGTCCTCATTTAGAGAGCGGAAGGAGCAGAGTGAGGCACCAGTAGCTGGTTTGGTAAGGCTGAGTTGGTCAGGCTCAGTAAATTGGTTACTGATGGTAGCGACCTTTTCAGTGAAGTAGGAAGCAAACATTTCTGCAGTCAGCACAGCGGGAGGCTGAGCAGGTGGTGGAGATAGAAGAGAGTTAATGTCGTGTGTTGGGAGCATTGCGGATCTTGTTCTGATAAAAGGCTATCTTGGCAGCCTTTAGGCTGGATGTGAAAATTTCAAGTTTTTTCTGGTACTCAGACAAGTCAGTGTGCTCTTTTGATTTATGCCACTTTCTTTCTGCAGCCCTGAGTCTGGTCCTGTTATTCCTTAGAATCTCTGTGAGCCAGGAGACACCAGAGGACAGAGTTTGTCCAGAGAGGAGGCGAGAGAGGAGCAGAGTGTTTCTGTAGCCTCATTAACAGACAGTAAGGAGAAGTCTGAGTGGGAAGGGAGGGTAGAGTAAGGGTGAATCCCATTTCACCCCTTGGCCCTACCCCTTAGCCCTTCCCCTTCGTTTTGCGCGTTCACGTGAAGGGGTAGGGGTGTCCCAATTCCTTTTAGGACCGAGGGGTAGGGGTAAGGGGTAGGGCTATATACCCCTTCAAACGAAGATTTTTCAGAGGCACAGTTGAAACGGAGGGGTATGAAAAATTTCCTGTACTATATGAGAAAGCAAGTGTTTCTACGCACATCACGCTTTCTTGAGATGCAGGACAACACACACTCGCAAAAAAAAAAAAAAAAAAAGGCACAGAGAAAAGAGCGTATACCAGCACACACGATTAATTTTAATGGCATGCAAAATTCGTACTTTACGTCCTACATATGCCTGTCGATAAGCAATAAGTCAATTAATTGCACGGTAACGAAAAAATGAGCGCAACAAGTTTGCAGCCGCGATAGTTTTCATTAGTCCCCCCCCCATCTTACTGCACCATAGACTGTGTATGACAACAGGTTTCACTATGCAGTATCTCGGCTGAACGCTCTTGTGGAGTGATCTCTCTTATGTCATGTTTGACAGCAGCATGTAGCAGCACAAGACCGTGGTGAACCACTGTGCGAGCCGGTACGCTGCGTTTGTTTACAGGGCTACTCTCACGCATCGGCCGTTAGACTCGTGCATTTGAATGGCTTCTTACGCTCTCAGGCTAAACCTCTGATTTCTCACGCTGGAATACACTTTAAGAATACACTTTAAGAGCAATGCTGGCTAATATTTATTTAGTTTCTTCCAGTATCTGTGTAAAATGTTCTTTAGTGACTACTGATGACGTATGTGACTGTTGAAGGGGTGTCCCAATTCGTAGGGGTGAACTTTTCAGCCCTACCCCTTCTAGCTCCGTTTTAAGGGGTAAGGGGCAAGGGGTAGGGGTAAGGGGTAGGGCCAAGGGGTGAAATGGGATTGGGCCTAAACCTCATCAGACAGCTGTGTAGGTCTGAGGGATCTCAAGTTTCTGCGGTAGGACACCATTTTTGGAGCTGTTTGAGTGACATGAGGAAGGAAGACAGAGAATTTAACCAGGAAGTGGTCTGAGAGGTGCAGCGGGGTGACGGACAGGTTGGCTGTGGAGCAGTTTCTGGTCAGTGCCAAGTCAAGAGTATTACCAGCTTTGTGTGTTGGAGGAGTCTGAACCAGTTTGAGACTGAAAGAGTAGATGAGAGCCAGAAAGTCAGTTGCCTGTGGTTTGCCAATGTGAATGTTCATGTTTCCCATGACAGTTAGTGGTGTGCCATCATCAGCAATGTCAGAGAGAATCATGTCCATTTCAGAGACAAACTCATCTATACTGCCACCTGGAGGCGGTAAATGACCAGAATGTATGCAGTAATGGGTGTAGAGACCTTTACTGGTGATACTCAAGTGGTGAGCAGATAGCCATAGGACGGAGAGGTAAAGTTCCACTTTTTAGAAATAAGAATGCCCGTTCCACCTCCTCGTCCAGCTGAGCGAGGTGTTTGGGTAAATTCTGTATTGACAGAAAGGGCAGCTGGTGTAGCTGTGTTTTCTGGAAGGATCCAGGTCTCAGTCAGGACTAGGACCTGAATGTCAGAGAGATTTATCAATGAACTGATAAATTCTGTTTTGTTCACTGCAGACTGACAGTGCCAGAGACCGAAGGTAGCAGAGGATGTGGTTGACGTGCACGCCATTGGAAAGGACAGGTTTTGTGGATTGTGGTGTCTATGGGTGACACATCTTGATCTGTACCATGTCTGACAGGGATGGGTTTGAAGCACATTGTGCGTTCATTTAGTAGTGAGGAGGTTTAAGCTCGTGCTTTTGCTCAGTGGACTCGCACAGGTGGACTCGCAGGTCTTTACCCTATGTGGTTTTAACCCGGTGCGGGCTGACACAATAGCTGATGCCTCACTGACGCTTCAGTGCACCATGCGTGGTAAAGTACCAGGAGCTGACACAGCTGATCACACTTTGCTTGATTGCAACCGGCTGAAACCCCCTCTATCTGCTTTGTCCTGAGCAGTACACAGTGGGTGTGACCCGCGTCACGGCCTCAACTGGTTGAAGAGAGAAGGTGCTAACGACAGAGCCCCACACTAGCAATGTAATCAATAACCTGAAACCAGGACAGAAACTCAAGCACTAACTCATCTAACTGACTGTACCAACCCTGATAGAAATCACTGCTTGTTCTGCTGAAGTTTAACAAATATTTGTCCACTTGTAGACATTTCCTTATGTTAAATTTTGCAGAGAAATGTACATTATCGCCCCCCCTTTGCTCAGAGATTTTGACGGGTCAGAGATATTGGTGTAGTGATCTGATTTTGTAAATCAGTGTATTTGATGTTTTTTACGATGGTATACATTTTTATTTATTTATTTTTTTAACTTTATTGCCTTGGAATGCAAAATCACAGGCAATTAACATAACATGTTGACAGGCATTAACACGTGTTGAGATTGGGCTCATCCAAGTAGGTACAAAAAAGACAGTAGGCATATGCAGAATGAGGGAAATACACAACATACATTCCAATACAAAACCAGTATTAGTCAAAAAGGGTAGACACTCTCAACCATCTTTTTGAAAAAATATCCATTTTAAGTTGTAGTTGGGCAGTCAGACATTCCATCAAATAAACCTGTTTTAATTTTTCCTTCCACTGAGCTATAGTTGGTGGGCAAGGCTTAAGCCAGTTTAGGGTGATGGTCTTTCGTGCAACCAGCAGTAGGACATGCAAAATATAACACTGATCTTTGGTGAGAAGGTCTTTGGTGTACAAGTCCAGAAGGAACAGGAGAGGATCCATTGGGAGATCTGTCCTTAAGATGTCCTCTATGTTCTTTTTGATATTCTCCCAGAATGATTTTATTTTTGGGCAGTCCCAAAAAACATGGGTGTAGTCACCAACCATGCCACAGTTTCTCCAACACTTGTCTGTAGTGGTACTTTTAGACATGTATGTCCTTAAAGGGGTTCTAAAAAATCTAGTTTTTGTTTTCCAGTCGAACTCTCTCCAGAGTTGGCTTCCAATTCCTTTGTGACAGTCAGAACATACATTTTCCCACATCTCATCTGTTAAAACTACATTCATCTCAATCTCCCATTGGTGTTTAATGTGTAGGGTGTTGTCTGACATATTTGCCATCAGTTTTTATACGTTTCAGATATTAGTTTATTTGCTAATGGTTGGTTTTCAAATAGGTTAACAAAAAAGGATTCAATATTAGTAGGTTCCCTCATGACCATGTCCCACTCCGGATGTCTTGTTATATAGTCTCTAACCTGTAGGTATCTATACAGGTCGCTCAGAGGCAAGGAAAACTGTTCTTGTACTTGTGAGAATGATTTAAGTGTCTGTCCACAGAACAAATGGTGTATAACAATCAGTTCATTGTCAGCCCACCTTTTAAAGGCCATATCTGATATCGATGGTAGGAATTCAATGTTACCTACAATGGGCATGGCACGAGATAGCCCCATTGTACCTCCAAGACGTTTCTGAATTGAGTTCCAGATCTTAAGTGTTTGTAGGATCCATGGGTTATTAATCTTGGCCTTTTTCCTAGCATGCTTGCTCATGAATGGGAGAGTGTGCAGCAATAATCCAGGAAGTGAGTTTTGTTCAATTGATACCCATTGAATTTCCCCATCATTAATTACCCAGGCAGAGATTGTGCGAAGCTGTGTTGACCAGTAGTAAAGCTTTAAATCAGGTAGTCCAAGCCCTCCCTGTTCTTTGTTTATCATTAATACTTTCAAACGTACCCTTGGTTTTCGATTTTGCCAAATAAATCTGGATATCATCTTTTCTAGTGTTTTGAATGTGGATTGTGGTACTGAAATGGTAAGAGACTGCAATAAGAATAAGAGTCTCGGTAGGACATTTATTCTCACCGATTCTATTCTACCCAGAAGAGACAGCGGGAGTCAATGTCTCTTTTAATTTCCTTCAGTAATTTCCCATAGTTTGAAGTATACAGCTGTGTGATTTTAGGTGTAAGAAAGATGCCGAGGTACCGGAATCCTTCTGTTGATATTCTAAATTAAACCAAGTTGTCTAATTCTGAGGGCCATTCCCCTACAATCATCACTGCTTCTGACTTATTTGTGTCAACCTTGTATCCTGAGACACCGCTATATTCATTGAGGCTTTGTAGAAGGGCAGGAATGGAGGTGACCGGGTTTTCAAGAAACAGTAGGATGTCATCAGCGAAGAGCTCAAGCTTATGTTGCATATTTGCATCATCCCTTATTCCCTGTATACAGGAGTTGGCTCTTATTAGTTCTGCCAATGGCTCAATACTAAGAGCAAACAAACAGGGGGAAAGAGCGTCCCCCTGTCGTGTGCCTCGTCCCAGAGGGAAAAAATCTGAACAATGGCCATTTACTCTGACCCTGGATCTGGGATTTTTATAGAATATTTTAATCCAGTCAACGAATACATCTTTAAAACCCATATGTCTAAGCAACTGCTCCAAAAACAGCCAGTCCACCCGGTCAAATGCCTTCTCGGCATCTAAGCTGAGAAGCATTGCCGGGGTTTTCCTCTTCATTGCTTTTGTCTGTAAATTCAGGGCTCTCCTGACATTGTCACATCCTTGTCGGTTGGCAATGAAGCCTGTTTGGTCAGGTTTAATCAGAGTTTTGATATACTTCTGGATTCTGTTTGCTATAATTGAGGTCAAAATTTTCATATCTACACATAAGAGACTTATTGGACGGTAGGAGGTGCACAGGGTTGGATCCTTATTTTCTTTTGGTATCACACTGATCACTGCCTCTGACCATGATCCTGGGGGGTCCCCCTCTGTCAGTGCATAATTATATACTTTACTTAAAGTAGGTATTAATTCATTCGAAAAGGCCTTATAGTATTCTCCTGGTAATCCATCCACTCCGAGCGTTTTGCCGTTTTTTAATTTAAGAATGCTTTTTTTAATTTCCTCCTGTGTTATCGGATGTGCCATTATGTCTGCCTCCTCCTGTGTTAATTTGGCCAGTTTAACTGATTTCAGAAATGTCAATCTTTTCTTTTTTTCCTGGTAGTTGTTCTTCCTCATATAACTTTTGATAATAATTAGCGAACACTTTAGTAATGTCTTTTGGTTGCGTGAGCACCCGGTTTGTAAGAGTGCATTTTATTTTGCCCACAACTCTATTAGACTGAGCTTTGCGTAACTGGAAAGCCAAGAGTCGGCTGGCCCTGTTTCCGTATTCATAATATTTTCAATTTAAAAAACGTAAGGCTCCTTCTGCTTTGTATGTTAACAAATCATCTAGTTTCTGTCTGGTCTCTTTTAGTGAGTGTAATAGTTTCTGATCATGGGTCTGTTGAAACCTTAGTTCCATTTCCTTAATTTCTTTTTCCAAGTTGTTCTGCTCAGTAAGCCTCTGTTTCTTTAATCTTGAGGAGATGGCTATCACATTACCCCTCATTACAGCCTTGCTCCCTTCCCACAGGTTTGAGGGAGAAATTGTATCATTATTGTTTAGCTCAAAATATTCTGTTAGGGATTTTTGAAGGTCTTGTTTTATTTTTTCATCATTTAGCAAGGACACATTAAGTCTCCAGTATTTAAACTGGTTGTGTGACCCCATTTTCAGCTTGAGTGAGACTGGTACATGATCTGATATAGTTATTGGTTCTATGTTACATTCACTAACTCTATGTGAATCACCGCTTGATATCAGAAACATATCCAATCGGGAATGGCTACCATGCACTTGAGACTGGAAAGTAAAATCTTTTACTCTAGGATGCAAGTAGCGCCAGATGTCTATTAAGCCCAGCTCCTCCATCATAGCCTTTAGGGTTTTTGTTTTTTTTTTTATATAGGGCCCCCTCCCATTGGAAGTCTATCTAAGTATTGCCTCAGCACACAATTGAAGTCTCCACCAACCAAAAGTGTTCCCTCAGCTTTGTTCGCTAACACTGAAGCTACAGTTTTGAAGAATTTGGGACAGTCTTCATTTGGGGCGTAAAGATTAAGCAGAGTAATTTTATTACCTCCAATTTCCCCTGTCACCATCACATACCTGCCCTACTCATCAGCGTGTGTATCTCTATGGTTAAAATAGACGTTTTTATTTATAAGAATGGCCACTCCCCTTTTCCTTCCAAAGGAGGAGGCATATACCTGGTCCACCCATTCTCTCTTTAGTTTTAGATGTTCATTTTCTGACAGGTGTGTCTCCTGGATCATCGCAATAGAGCAGTGCATCTTTTTCAGTTGACTAAAAATTTTCTTCCTTTTAATTGGGGTGCTTATGCCCTTTACATTATAACTAATGCAACTTAAACTGTTCATACAATGGTCACATGTGTTGTGTCTGAATTTTCACCTCCCTCTTCTGCTTTAAACATAGGTATACAACTTGGAATATTTGTATCAATAACCATGAAATAACAGTAGCCCAGTACCAATCTCAACACTGAACAAACACAGAATACAGTATAACAGAACATAGTAAGTAAAGAAAACTTCCACATACCCAACCGGCATTTCAGTATAATTCTGTAAAATATCAGTCCATCAGAGTTCCGGGCAGAGGATGGTAACAACTCCTCTGTGGGAAACACACTCCGTGCGTGGCTTTGAGCATCCAGCTCGTAGAGCTGCGGCTCGTTAGCCTTAGTCCTCAAGGCCCGTCTGATATTTTGAAACATCACGTCATTCCCTAACGTTGTTAAAGTAGAACTCTAGCAAAAATAGCAGGCACATCCAACAGTTATTCATCTCCATCGAAGAAAGCCTTAGAGTCATTATTGGATAGTCTTGCCGTATCTCTCGTGCACTTTCCTCCCACCTTATTCCACCTGTAGCGGGCCAGCTCGTGCTCCATCCTCTCTCTCTCATCCACTCGTACCTGGATACTGAGCTCCCTCAGCATTGGGGCCGCATCAACAAGCGATGAGTAGGTCTTCTCTCCTTCCTCTGTGAGTACTTTTAGCTGCGCTGGGTAGATGCATTTCGCTTTGATGTCTTTCTGCTTCAGTTGTTTGATAGCTTCTCGCACCTGGGCACGTCTTTTTTGCAGATTCGGACAGTAATCGTAGTCGAAGAAGATAGGGCTTTCTTTATAAAGCACTTGTCTCTGGCTCCATGCTTGTTTCAGAATCATTTCTTTCACCGAGTAGTCCACAAACTTCACAATTTAGGGGTGGGGTTCTTTGGTTTAGCGGCTAGCGCTCTGTGGGCACGTTCTATTTGCATATTAGCTTCAGGCGTCAGCTGCAGGGTTGTTTGGATTAGCGCCTTCACGAAAGCGGCTACATCCTTTCCCTCGCTGCCTTCTGAGACTCGATATATTCTCAAATTGTTTCGTCGTGACCTATTCTGCAGGTCCTCGTATTTGGCCGTCAGGTCAATCTCCAGAGAGTAGCAGGTTGAATCAGTTGCGACTCATTACGTCTGCCACAGGCCCATACCAAACTTCACTTTCTCAGTACCGACGTACTCCAGATTTTTTAACTAATCCCATCCTGAGATACATTCTTAGAACTTGTTCTATCTCTTTTACTGAAGTGTCTACACATTTCCCATGCTTTTAAACACTGTCTTGGTTGGTATACTCAACAATACTTTCCAACATATCACGGGAAAAAAAGCTTTGAAAGTAAACCAGTGGCGTGTCTGTCGTGGCAACCTGGTACGACTCAACCTGTTCACCTTGAAAGTTCACGTCAGGCAACTCAAAGTCTGTCTTTCTCCACCTGTAAGTTTTTGCGGCATGTTTTGGGCTCCATCTGTGGGCTTCCAGGCTCGGCAAACACCACATCTTCATCACTGGACGAGTCATTGGACAAGTCATTGTCTTGGGCAGAAGATTCACCACCATCACTTTCATGCGGTTGAAACAATTCATCAGAATCGCTATAGCTGTCCAATTCAGGTCCAAAGTCATTATCATCAGCTTGAAGTTGCTCCACAGTAAACTTTATCTGATGCTTTCGCTGTCCTGAAAAGGGAGGGGTCATACTCCCTGAAAAGATATAGGAATTTACTTTATTAGTCTCTGGCCCTGTACTACCAAGGTAACATAGTAAAATATATTATATTATTATTAGCACCTTGCATGGCAGCTTCTGCCATCAGTGTGTGAATGTGTATGTGTGATGTATGATGTAAAGTGCTTTGGGTATTATTCCAGGTACAGTAAAGCGCTATATGAATGCAGGTCATTTACCAACTCTTAAGAGTGTTACTGGAGTCACAGCGAAAAAAAAAGAAAAAAAAAGACGAAGAAAAGCTGTGATGAAACGTAGATGGACCATCCAGAAAGGAGCGGATGATTATAAAGAAGTAAATAAAGGTAAAACCTTCCATAGATGCTGTGGTTGGTCATTGTTGTGGACCATTTATGTGTTACAGTATAATGATCCAACAAATGAGAGAAGAATAGAAACTCATTCATCCCTCCAGATTCTGATGAGTCTTTGTAACACCTGGTGGAAAAGCAAAGCCACACTTAATGAAATAATGATGATGTCCAATTCCTTATTGTTTGCTTTGCTGTGGGCAGATCAGCTCTGTTCGATATCAGCTGTCCAACACATCACAAAAAATGCTAAAAGAATCTATAATAAATAATAAATCTTTTATTTGTATAGCACTTTTAAAAAACAAGGTTTAAAAAGTGCTGAACAGCACACAGCAAAGTAAGGTAATAAAATCAACAAAGAAAAGACACATGCATGAGTACATTTCGACAGACAAATAGAAGTCTGACAATAAATAAGTCAGAAATAAAGTAAATAAGTAAATAAATAGGTTATAAAAAAGGCCAGTCGATAAAAGTGTGTTTTAAGAAGTGACTTAAAAGATGAACTGATGGTTCCAGCATTAGCTCCTCAGGCAGGTCGTTCCAGAGTCGAGGGGCTCGGACCGAAAAAGCTCGGTCACCTCTGGTCTTGAGTTTTGACCCTGGCACAGCTAAAAGGGACCTGCCTGAGGATCTAAGGCTGCGAGGAGGCTCGTAAGGTGTCAGTAACTCTGTAATGTAGCTGGGTGCCAGACTTAAACGAGCTTTAAAAGTAATCAGTAAAACCTTAAAATCAATTCTAAAACGTACAGGGAGCCAGTGCAGCGAGGCTAAAACATGTTGTCTTCTGCTAAAACCAGTGAGAAGCCAAGCTGCTGTGTTTTGAACAAGTTGGAGGCGAGAGAGGGATTTATTGTCAAGAACGGAGAGGAGGGAGTTGCAGTAGTCGAGTCTGGAGAAAATTAGAGCATTGATAACTTTTTCTAAATCGGGCCGGGAGAGGACAGGTTTGATTTTACTGATGGTGCGGAAGTGAAGGAAGCAGGACTGGGTGACTTTTTTGATGTGAAGATGAAAATTAAGATTGGAATCAAATATGACACCAAGGTTTCAATATGGGCGGTGGAGTGAGGAGGGTTGATTAAGATCATTTCAGATTTAGAACTGTTGAGTTGTAGAAAGTTTTGTGCCATCCAACTGTTCACATCATTGAAACACTCTAACACAGCAGCTCGGCCTCCAGTGTTCCCTGGTCTCAGTGGGAGGTATATCTGTGTGTCGTCTGCATAACAGCGGAAGGACACGTTATGTCGGGCTATAATGTGTCCTAGGGGGAGCATATAAATAGAAAACAAAATGGGACCTAGAATAGAACCCTGTGGTACACCACAGGCAATGGGGGCAGAGGAGGAAGTAAAATGACCTGTGGTGACCGCAAAGGTTCTATCTAAAAGACAAGAATAAAACCAATCAAGTGCAGTGTGTGTGATGCCAACCCAGGTTTTAAGACGATCAGTTAACATAGCGTGATCAATGGTATCAAATGCAGCACTCAAATCTAAAAGAATTAAAATGATGCTCTCTCCTCTATCTGAGGCTAAAAGAAGCTCATTAGAGACTTTGAGGAGAGCTGTTTCAGTGCTGTGTAGAGCTTTAAAACCAGACTGAAATTCTTCAAAGATGTCATTTCCATTTATAAAACCTAAAATCTGATTAGAAACAACTTTCTCTAAAACTTTGGATAAAAAGGGAAGCTTTGAGATCGATCTAAAGTTGTTAAAATCATCAATGCTTAAATGAGGCTTTTTAAAAAGAGGTTGGACCACAGCATGTTTAGAAACAAGGAGGGACATAAAACAAGGAGGGACAGCACCTTCTGACAAGGACAGGTTAATGATGGATAAAATGCTGGGCCCAACTGTACTAAAAACATCTTTGAGGAATTTGGTGGGTTTGAAATCAAGACTGCATGTGGTTGTTTTCATGTGAGATAAAACATCAGCTAAAGAGGAGAGAGATGAAGGAGTAAAATTAGTAAAACAATTAAAACACTTGGGAAATTCTCTTCTTACAGTGATGGTGCGACTCGGAGCAATTATTTGATTTCTTATGTCATTGACCTTTTTAACAAAGTGATTTAAAAACAGTTCTGTGGATGCATCATTAAAAGGCTTAGGTTTAGTAATTGAGTCTAAAACCTTAAATAAAACTCTAGGATTGGATTGATTTTGTGTAATAATGTTAGAATAAAAAGCTGTCCTCGCTTCTTTGACTGCTTGTTGATTTAAGACTTTCTTTCCATGCGAGATAAAATACATTTAGCCTGGACTTTTTCCATCTTCTCTCATTTTGCCTGCAAATCCTCTTTAACAACTGGGTGTTTTCATTGAGTCCGGGTTGGGAAATTAAATTGGGCTTTCTCTCTTTAAAAGGAGCAACAATATTTAAAATAGAGTTTGAGGTTTGATAAAAAGAAGAGAGCAGCTCTGCCAGGATAAAATCTGGGTTACAAGCAGTCAAGGAGGCTGAGGTAAAAAGTTGAGAAAACCTAGAGGCAGAAGAGGAGTTAAAAACACGAGATGGGAAAGGTAAACCCTGAGTAACAGACTTTGGAGATAAAATAATATTAATATTGATCAGACACACAGATTTCCTTAGTTGAAAAATTGCCCGGGCTGAGACCGAAGGATAAAACCAAGTCCAGGGTACGGCCCTTAGAGTGAGTGGGAAAGTGAACTGCTTGAGTTAAATTAAAGGAGTCAATAATTTCAATAAAATCAGAAGTAAAAATTGAGAAGGGCAACAGACGTGAATATTAAAATCACCAAGAATCAACACTTTGTTGTAGAGGGCCATACGCTGGGATAACAGATCAGAGATTTCTTGAATAAAAGCTTTATTGGTTTCGGGGGTCTATAAATAACTAAAACAAACAGGTTTAATTACACGATATGATAAAACACAGATGCTCAAATGAGATAAAACGGTTGTAGGGACCAGGAGTACATTTAAAATTGTTCTTAAAAATGGCAGCAACCCCCTCCTTTTCCAGACAGTCTTGGTTGATGAAGGAATGAGTAGTCAGGGGGGGTTGCTTCGATGAGTGGTGAGCAGTCTCCTTGAGTTAGCCAGGTCTCTGGTAAAATCAAAAAGTCCAAATAATTGCTGATAATAAAATCGTGGCAAATGATTGTTTTGTTGTTGATGGATCTGATATTTCAAAGTTTATTGGAGTGCAGCAGGAAGCGGGATGATGAGGGACAGAGAGGAACGGTCATAAGGCAGCCCAGTATTAGTTTACCTGTAAAAGCTGTAGGAAATTCTCTGTTGTGTTTCTGTACAGGTGTAGCAGCTGCTTGTCTGGTGTTAGGTCGGATTGAAGCTTGTTGCTTCTATCTGCTGCGTCTTTGTCTTCTCTTCCTTTTCTGCGTAGATATTAGTTGTTTTTTTTTCCAAGATGTTTCCAATAAGCAATGTGTAACCCCCAGTTTCCACTGTGTGTGTGTGTGCCATGTTATGAGTGTGCCGCAGCCTCCACAGCTATTCACAGTTATTTCAATAAATGGTTTGGGTACCGGGCGCCGTGGTCGGTGTCAGAAGCGCCTTGTAGCAGCTCTCCGCTAAACAAGCACACAGTCGATTTTTGACGAACACACATCCAGAACGTGTCAAACGCTGCAGTTCAGATAGCGGCTGACAGGAAATCAGACAAGGAGAACTACAAGATTGTCCACTTGTCCTGTGATTTCATGATGTTGCGGACCCAGCTAGGCAGACTGCACTCGCAGGCGCTCCACACCTGACACACTCCCAGTGTGGATTGCCCTGCCACAGAGCTCGGAACAAAACTACGGCACAGCTTAGGCCAGCTTAGGCCTAATTTATACCGCGTGTAAATTAGGCCTAAGTGAAGGATCATGTATGTGTAAATCATGTTAAAATAAAATGAGCTTATTGTTAAAAAATATGCATTATCATTTTATCCACCAAAAACTTAAACATGTTTTTGGAAATGTACAGAGCCCAAACTAATTAAGAAAAAATTTTGTCCAAAGATATTCATTCATTCATTTTCTGTGTCTCTTTGTCCAATTCAGGGTCGCGGGGCAGCTGGAGCAGGGACAGTTTTTGCAATGGGCAAGGTGGGCGACCGCCCAGGGCGCACTCTATTTGGGGCACCCTCAAAAAAAAATCGCCAGTTTTCTAGACTAATACGGCTCATTTCCACATCAAGTTAATGGGCGCTGGGGCGCCCCTACTATTGTGTCAACTTGCTGCTGAGAGTCATACAGGTTGTGTGTGTGTCAGAAGAAAAGCCAGGGGGGAGACAGGCGGGGGATCAACTCCCAGCTGCAGAGGTTGTGAGCAGGTTGAGTCTCACTCAGAAGCAAGGAGGGGCCTGATCCCAGGCCACACAACACAAACTGCTGCTTCCAAAAAAATTGTATTTCATTCATAAAATTAACACATATGTATTACAATTTATTGGGTTATGTGAAAATGTATAAAAAAGAAAGAAAGAAAAAGAAAGAAAACAGGAATCTGCCTGCATCAATGTGAATTTGTTCACATCACGTGACGTCAATCTTGACTCGGGTGTTTGACTGACGGAAAAGGTGATGATGTTGAGTCAAGGGTGTATCGTGGACAAAAGACAAAAGAAACCATCAGGTGCCCAGTTTAGAAAGAGAAGGAAAAGAAGAAGAGGAGCAACACTCAAAAGATAAAGGTATGCAGGTCTCTAAGAGTGACGTTAATTGTGCATGTAATGAAACAGCAGTCTACACACTAGTTATCCTCTTGCTAATATGTTGCTACTTCACCACAGAAGACGACTGTATTTGTTTTTTAGCTTTACTTAAGCAACTATTAAAATTTGAGGCATGAAGTCATGCAGTTAATTTCACCAATATTCTAGTTTGTGTTTGCAACACAAGTGCAAGTTTACATGGGCCTGTTAGTCTGAGAGGTTGGTAAACAACAGTACTCCTGACTGTGGAATTTTTAATGCTATACGTGGGTCTATGCTAACTTAAATAACTTGTATAACATCGTGTCAATATATATTGACATGACATTTTGTAAGCTTTATGTGATATTTTTTTTAAAATAATTTGTACTGTGTTATGCTTAGTTAATAGGATGTTAACAAATGATAATAATTTGTGCATTATGGTTTATTTTAATTGTAACTGATGCATGTTAAGTGTGATCTAACTTACATATTGTATCTTAATTGTAAATTTAGGGGCACTTCTGAAATATTTTGGAGCAGCTCACACTGGCCAAAATGAAGAGCCACCTCGCTCTGCTGCCACACAGGCCTTTGAGATGCTCCCAGAGTCTGAGGAGGAGGAGCCATCTACCTCTGCAGGTAGTGTGTGTGTGTGTGCACACGCATGCATGGAGGGGGGTGTCTGTGTGCATTCTTGCATAACTTTTTCTTTTGTAAACACTATAAATGCTGTTATTAACAAATGTATACTAATGACAATACCATATGCTCTTTATTAGAAATGGTTCAACCAGAATCCCTACCAAATCCTGTGCCTGAGGATGAGCCTCTGTCTACTGACCCTGCTGATTGGCCTTCAGTTCTGACTGACAGAATTCGGACAGAGTTGGTTTGCAGAGGACCAAGTGAGGTACCGGCTGACTTTGTTTTCCCCAGGAATGAGGTGGATGGAAGAAGTTGCCATCACCAGTATTTTAAGAAGACATTAGTTAATGGTGAAAAGATTCCTAGAAGTTGGTTAGTGTATTCAGAGAACAACAACAGCCTTTTCTGCTTCTGCTGCAAACTATTTTCTAAGAAGACAATTAACTTAACAAGCTCAGCCCTGACAGACTGGAAACATGCAAGTTATTTGCTCACCTCTCATGACAACAGTCCAGAACACCTCAACTCCATGAAAGTATGGAAAGAACTGGTAGTTAGGATAAAAAAGGGGGAAACAATCGATAACCAGGAGATGGCACTTCTAGAGGCAGAGAAGATGAGATGGAGAGCAGTGTTGGCACGTTTCACTGCGATCGTGCCGTCTCTGGCAGTGAGAGATTTGGCACTAAGGGGGCGTACTGAAACGTTGTACACACCATCTAATGGCAGTTTCCTCAAAGAGGTTGAACTGATGGCACAATTTGACCCAATAATGAAAGAGCACCTTACCCGTGTACAAAAAACCATCTCTCGTCACACCAGCAACCTCAGTCACAGAATACAAAACAAACTCGTTGATTTGTTGAGCAGCAAGATTATATTAGAAATGGTGAGAGACATCAAGCAGGCAAAATATTTCTCTGTTATTCTCGATTGCACAGCAGACATCAGCCACACCGAACAGCTGTCAGTTGTAATTCGAGTAGTGTCATTGACAGAGCCCTGCATAAAGGAACATTTCATGGGGTTTTTGGAGGCAGAGGAATCAACAGGTCTGCATTTGGCATCTCTCATTCTAAAGAGACTGGAGGAGCTAAAGATTTCTTTTGAGGACTGCAGAGGACAAGCTTATGACAATGGGGCAAACAAGAAGGGGAAAAATAAAGGTGTTCAAGCCAGGCTTCTCCAAATGAATCCGAGAGCTCTTTTTGTATCATGTGGGGCTCATACCCTGAATTTGGTTGTGGCCGATGCTACTAAGGCTTCCAATGATGCCCTGAATTATTTTGGCATCCTACACAAGCTTTTCACCCTGTTTTCAGCCTCCACTCAGAGATGGGCCATACTGAAAAAACATGTGGACATCACTTTGAAGATGTGGACTGACACAAGGTGGGAGAGTAAAGTGAAGAGTGTTGAGACCCTGAGATATCAGGCAGCTGCTGTGAGAGAGGCACTGATTGAGGTGAGAGATCATACCAAAGACCCCATCATCAAGGTTGAGGCCCAGTCCTTGTCAGGGGAGGTGGGATCATACCGTTTCAGTATCTGCACAGTGGTGTGGTAAGACATCTTGAGCCAGACACATCATGTGAGCAAGTTGATGCAGTCTCCCAGCATGCAAGTTGATGTGGCAGCCAGTCTTCTCAAAAAGACTGAAAAAGGTCTTCAAAGCTACAGGGCAACAGGCTTTGTGACAGCACAAATGTCAGCTAAGGATATTTGTGAAGACATGAATGTTGAGGCTGTTCTGCAACAGAAGAGACTGAGGTCCACAAAGCATCCAAAAACCTCTCCTATGAGGCTACTGATGAGCCTTTGAATGATGCTCTGAAGAAGCTGGAGGTCACATTTTTCAATGTTGTTGTTGATGCTGCAACTTCAGCCATTCAGGAATGATTTTCTACAATGGAGAATGTGAGAGAGAAGTTTGGAGTACTCTTGGAGTTACCCTAAACTACACTGCACTTTAAGGAACACTCAGATGTGGATGGCAGAGAGCTTGTGCAGTGATGCATTCAGTGCAACGTGTTTCTTTATGGTGATAAGTTCTGTATGTTTTGTTGTTTCTCCTACAGACAATTTTAAATACCTGTTTATTCATACTAAACACAAGTCACCATTCTTCAAGCTGTAACAACATTTATAAAGCATAATAAAGGGGTAGCAGCCAGTGTGCAGTCGTTTGGATAGTGGACATGAACACTGACAGAGGGGCTGCGAGTAAAAGTAAATGTGAAAAGTGGAAATGTAGGAAGGAAAATAAATGCATAAATAAATAAAGGAAGAAATAAAATTATTGGATGAAGAATTTAAAAAAATGGACATAGGAAAAAAATATATAATTGTGGAAATAAAAATATAACTGAAAATAAAAAAACTGGTGTAAAAATAATAAATTCCTGTGGAAAAAAAAATATGTGAATAAAAATAAAGTTGGCAAAATAAAATAGATGAATAAATGGATAAACAAATAAAAATATAAAAAAAATACATTTATTTATTTCCTCATTTATTTATTTATGATTATGTGGTGAAAATTCATCTACTCTATGCATATTTGTTATATAGGGGTCTTATTTTATTATTATTTTTCTGCTCTATTTTTTTGTGAATCCAACTGTCCAGGTGCATGATTAGAACCTTCAACTTTCAAATTCCCATCCCCAGTTAGCGTTGTCAACCTAACAGATTATTTTAAAACCTAAAACCCCTTGTTCTGGCCACATTCAGAGTTCAGCTTGGAATGAAACATGTCCCCGAGGTCAGCTCACATCAATTCAACAGGCCTAGATGTAGTAGGTAAGGATGCTGCAGAGGCTGGTGTCGATAAATATTCAGTAAAACAGCGATTGTCATGCTCAATGTAAAGTTTGTATCTGTGTTTTGCCTTCACATAAGCAAGAGCTGAGAAGCCACTTTTACGCCAACTCCACTTTATTTATAGCGCAGTTGACCAAAGTGCTTTACTACGGTGGCCGGGAAGTGCAAAACAGATTTACATCCAGCGAAACACTTTTACAAAAATATGGCCCGGAAGTGACATCATGAGGGCTGGGACAAGACCGTGTAAACAGGAAACTACTCAGACTTTGGTAAAGTTGAAAAGGTATTCACAGATTCAGCTATTCTGTATTACTAACTCATCAACAAAACATTGCTTCTACAAAACCGACACTGCAGTCGCAGCAATGTAGACTGCAAGCTACAATCATATATTCCTCAACGAGCCGTCCTCCGAGCTGGGAGGCTTGCATTGGGCTCTATGCAGTACCTGCTGGCGCTCGACTGGGCAGGGACCGTCTGCAAATTGTAACACAGAAAACAATATGATAGAAAAACATTCAATAGCGACAACATGACATGTTGTAGTGCAACCAAACTCACAGTACTAATGATCTATCTCATCTGGATCATACTACAAGTCTGATGACTGATGACTCCAGTCCTCACTAATACCAGGAAAGTAGAGCCTAGAGCTCAAGTCCTCACAAACACCAAAAGAGTAGATCCTAGAACTACAGTCCTCACTAAGACGAGGAAAGTAGATCCTAGAACTCCAGTTCTCACTAAGACCAGGAAGGTAGATCCTAGAACTCTAGTCCTCACTAAGACCAGGAAAGTAGATCCTAGAAATTCAGTCCTCACTAAGACCAGGAAAGTAGATCCTAGAACTCCAGTCTCACTAAGACCAGGAAAGTGGATCCTAGAAATTCAGTCCACACTACGACCAAGAAAGTAGACCCTCGAACTCCTGTCCTCCCTAAGTGCAAGGAAGTAGATCCTAGAACTCCAGTCCTCAGTAAGACCAGGAAGGTAGATCCTAGAACTCCAGTCCTCCCTAAGACCAGGAAAGTAGATCCTAGAACTCGAGTCCTCGCTAAGACCAGGAAAGTAGATCCTGGAAATTTAGTCCTCACTAAGACCAAAAGAGTAGATCCTAGAACTACAGTCCTCACTAAGACCAAGAAAGTAGATCCTAGTACTCGAGTCCTCACTAAGACCAGGAAAGTAGACCCTAGAACTCGAGTCCTCACTAAGACCAAGAAAGTAGATCCTAGTACTCCAGTACTCACTACGACCAAGAAAGTAGATCCTAGAACTCCATTCCTCACTAAGACCAGGAAAGTAGATCCTAGAACTCCAGTCCTCACTATGACCAAGAAAGTAGACACTAGAACTCCAGTACTCACTAAGACCAGGAAAGTAGATCCTGGAACTCTAGTCCTCACTAAAACCAGGAAAGTAGATCCTAGAAATTCAGTCCTCACTAAGACCAGGAAAGTAGATCCTAGAACTCCAGTCCTTACTAAGACCAGGAAAGTGGATCCTAGAAATTCAGTCCTCACTACGACCAAGAAAGTAGACCCTAGAACTCCTGTCCTCCCTAAGTGCAAGGAAGTAGATCCTAGAACTCCAGTCCTCACTAAGACCAGGAAGGTAGATCCTAGAACTCCAGGGCTCCCTAAGACCAGGAAAGTAGATCCTAGAACTCGAGTCCTCGCTAAGACCAGGAAAGTAGATCCTGGAAATTTAGTCCTCACTAAGACCAAAAGAGTAGATCCTAGAACTACAGTCCTCACTAAGACAAAGAAAGTAGATCCTAGTACTCGAGTCCTCACTAAGACCAGGAAAGTAGACCCTAGAACTCGAGTCCTCACTACGACCAAGAAAGTAGATCCTAGAACTCCATTCCTCACTAAGACCAGGAAAGTAGATCCTGGAACTCCAGTCCTCACTAAGACCAAGAAAGTGGACACTAGAATTCCAGTACTCACAAAGACCAGGAAAGTAGAACCTAGAACTCCAGTCCTCACTAAGACCAGGAAAGTAGATCCTAGATCTTCAGTCCTCACTAAGACCAAGAGAGTAGATGCTAGAACTCCAGTTCTTAGTAAGACCAAGAAGGTAGATCCTAGAACTCCAGTCCTCACTAAGGCCAGGAAAGTAGATCCTAGAACTCCAGTCCTCACTAAGATCAGGAAAGTAGATCCTAGAACTCCATTCCTCACTAAGACCAGGAAAGTAGATCCTAGAACTCCATTCCTCACTAAGACCAGGAAAGTAGATCCTAGAAATTCAGTCCTCACTAAGACCAGGAAGGTAGATCCTAGAAATTCAGTACTCACTAAGACCAAGAGAGTAGGTCCTAGAAATTCAGTCCTCACTAAGACCAGGAAAGTAGATCCTAGTGCTCCAGTCCGCACTAAGACCAGAAAAGTAGACCCTAGTACTCCAGTCCTCACTAAGACCAAGAAAGTAGACACTAGTACTGCAGTCCTCACTAAAACCAGAAAGGTAGATCCTAGATTTTCAGTCCTCACTAAGACCAAGAGAGTAGATCCTAGAACTCCAGTTCTCAGTAAGACCAAGAAGTTAGATCCTAGAACTCCAGTCCTCACTAAGACCAGGAAAGTAGATCCTAGAACTCCAGTTCTCACTAAGATCAGGAAAGTAGATCCTAGAACTCCAGTCCTCACTAAGACCAGGAAAGTAGATCCTAGAACTCCAGTCCTCACTAAGACCAGGAAAGTAGATCCTAGAAATTCAGTCCTCACTAAGACCAGGAAAGTAGATCCTAGAACTCCAGTTCTCACTAAGACCAGGAAGGTAGATCCTAGAACTCTAGTCTTCACTAAAACCAGGAAAGTAGATCCTAGAAATTCAGTCCTCACTAAGACCAGGAAAGTAGATCCTAGAACTCCAGTCCTCACTAAGACCAGGAAAGTGGATCCTAGAAATTCAGTCCTCACTACGACCAAGAAAGTAGACCCTAGAACTCCTGTCCTCCCTAAGTGCAAGGAAGTAGATCCTAGAACTCCAGTCCTCACTAAGACCAGGAAGGTAGATCCTAGAACTCCAGGGCTCCCTAAGACCAGGAAAGTAGATCCTAGAACTCGAGTCCTCGCTAAGACCAGGAAAGTAGATCCTGGAAATTTAGTCCTCACTAAGACCAAAAGAGTAGATCCTAGTACTACAGTCCTCACTAAGACCAAGAAAGTAGATCCTAGTACTCGAGTCCTCACTAAGACCAGGAAAGTAGATCCTAGAACTCGAGTCCTCACTAAGACCAAGAAAGTAGATCCTAGTACTCCAGTACTCACTACGACCAAGAAAGTAGATCCTAGAACTCCATTCCTCACTAAGACCAGGAAAGTAGATCCTGGAACTCCAGTCCTCACTAAGACCAAGAAAGTAGACACTAGAATTCCAGTCCTCACTAAGACCAGGAAAGTAGATCCTAGATCTTCAGTCCTCACTAAGACCAAGAGAGTAGATGCTAGAACTCCAGTTCTCAGTAAGACCAAGAAGGTAGATCCTAGAACTCCAGTCCTCACTAAGACCAGGAAAGTAGATCCTAGAACTCCAGTCCTCACTAAGACCAGGAAGGTAGATCCTAGAACTCCAGTACTCACTAAGACCAGGAAAGTAGATCCTAGAACTCCAGTCCTCACTAAGACCAGGAAAGTAGATCCTAGATCTTCAGTCCTCACTAAGACCAAGAGAGTACATCCTAGAACTCCAGTTCTCAGTAACACCAAGAGAGTAGATCCTAGAACTCCAGTCCTCACTAAGACCAAGAAGGTAGATCCTAGAACTCGAGTCCTCACTAAGACCAGGAAAGTAGATCCTAGAACTCCAGTCCTCACTAAGACCAAGAAAGTAGATCCTAGAACTCCAGTCCTCACTAAGACCAGGAAACTGGATCCTAGAACTCCAGTCCTCACTAAGATCAGGAAGGTAGATCCTAGAACTCCAGTACTCACTAAGACCAAGAGAGTAGGTCCTAGAAATTCCGTCCTCACTAAGACCAGGAAAGTAGATCCTAGAACTCCAGTTCTCACTAAGACCAGGAAGGTAGATCCTAGAACTCTAGTCCTCACTGCGACCAAGAAAGTAGACCCTAGAACTCCTGTCCTCCCTAACTGCAAGGAAGTAGATCCTAGAACTCCAGTCCTCACTAAGACCAAGAAGGTAGATCCTGGAACTCCAGTCCTCCCTAAGACCAGGAAAGTAGATCCTAGTAGTCCAATACTCACTAGGACCAGGAAGGCAGTTCCTAGAACTCCAGTCCTCACTAAGATCAGGAAAGTAGACCCTAGTACTCCAGTCCTCACTAAGACCCAGAAAGTAGACACTAGTACTCCAGTCCTCACTAAAACCAGGAAAGTAGATCCTAGAACTCCAGTCCTCACTAAGACCAGGAAAGTAGATCCTAGAACTCGAGTCCTCGCTAAGACCAGGAAAGTAGATCCTGGAAATTCAGTCCTCACTAAGACCAAAAGAGTAGATCCTAGAACTACAGTCCTCCCTAAGACCAAGAAAGTAGATCCTAGTACTCGAGTCCTCACGAAGACCAGGAAAGTAGAACCTAGAACTCGAGTCCTCACTAAGACCAAGAAAGTAGATCCTAGTACTCCAGTCCTCACTAAGACCAGGAAGGTAGATCCTAGAACTCCATTCCTCACTAAGACCAGGAAAGTAGATCCTAGAACTCCAGTCCTCACTAAGACCAGGAAGGTAGATCCTAGAACTCCAGTCCTCCCTAAGACCAGGAAAGTAGATCCTAGAACTCGAGTCCTCGCTAAGACCAGGAAAGTAGACCCTAGTACTCCAGTCCTCACTAAGACCAAGAAAGTAGACCCTAGTACTCCAGTCCTCACTAAAACCAGGAAAGTAGATCCTAGAACTCCAGTCCTCACTAAGACCAGGAAGGTAGATCCTAGAACTCGAGTCCTCGCTAAGACCAGGAACGTAGATCCTGGAAATTCAGTCCTCACTAAGACCAAAAGAGTAGATCCTAGAACTACAGTCCTCACTAAGTCCAAGAAAGTAGATCCTAGTACTCCAGTACTCACTACGACCTAGAAAGTAGATCCTAGAACTCCATTCCTCACCAAGACCAGGAAAGTAGATCCTAGAACTCCAGTCCTCACTAAGACCAGGAAAGTAGATCCTAGAACTCCAGTCCTCACTATGACCAAGAAAGTAGACACTAGAACTCCAGTACTCACTAAGACCAGGAAAGTAGATCCTAGAACTCCAGTCCTCACTAAGACCAGGAAACTGGATCCTAGAACTCCAGTCCTCACTAAGATCAGGAAAGTAGATCCTAGAACTCCAGTCCTCACTAAGACCAAGAAAGTAGATCCTAGAACTCCAGTCCTCACTAAGACCAAGAAAGTAGATCCTAGAAGTCCAGTCCTCACTAAGACCAGGAAAGTAGATCCTAGAAATTCAGTCCTCACTAAGACCAGGAAAGTAGACCCTAGAACTCCAATTCTCACTAAGACCAGGAAGGTACATCCTAGAACTCCAGTACTCACTAAGACCAAGATAGTAGATCCTAGAAATTCAGTCCTAACTAAGACCAGGAAAGTAGATCCTAGAACTCCAGTTCTCACTAAGACCAGGAAGGTAGATCCTATAACTCTAGTCCTCACTGCGACCAAGAAAGTAGACCCTAGAACTCCTGTCCTCCCTAACTGCAAGGAAGTAGATCCTAGAACTCCAGTCCTCACTAAGACCAAGAAAGTAGATCCTAGTACTCGAGTCCTCACTAAGACCAGGAAAGTAGACCCTAGAACTCGAGTCCTCACTAAGACCAAGAAAGTAGATCCTAGTACTCCAGTACTCACTACGACCAAGAAAGTAGATCCTAGAACTCCATTCCTCACAAAGACCAGGAAAGTAGATCCTGGAACTCCAGTCCTCACTAAGACCAAGAAAGTAGACACTAGAATTCCAGTACTCACTAAGACCAGGAAAGTAGATCCTAGATCTTCAGTCCTCACTAAGACCAAGAGAGTACATGCTAGAACTCCAGTTCTCAGTAAGACCAAGAAGGTAGATCCTAGAACTCCAGTCCTCACTAAGACCAGGAAAGTAGATCCTAGAACTCCAGTCCTCACTAAGACCAGGAAGGTAGATCCTAGAACTCCAGTACTCACTAAGACCAGGAAAGTAGATCCTAGAACTCCAGTCCTCACTAAGACCAGGAAAGTAGATCCTAGATCTTCAGTCCTCACTAAGACCAAGAGAGTAGATCCTAGAACTCCAGTTCTCAGTAACACCAAGAAGGTAGATCCTAGAACTCCAGTCCTCACTAAGACCAAGAAGGTAGATCCTAGAACTCGAGTCCTCACTAAGACCAGGAAAGTAGATCCTAGAACTCCAGTCCTCACTAAGACCAAGAAAGTAGATCCTAGAACTCCAGTCCTCACTAAGACCAGGAAACTGGATCCTAGAACTCCAGTCCTCACTAAGATCAGGAAGGTAGATCCTAGAACTCCAGTACTCACTAAGACCAAGAGAGTAGGTCCTAGAAATTCAGTCCTCACTAAGACGAAGAAAGTACATCCTAGTACTCCAGTCCGCACTAAGACCTGGAAAGTAGACCCTAGTTCTCCAGTCCTCACTAAGACCAAGAAAGTAGACACTAGTACTCCAGTCCTCACTAAAACCAGGAAAGTAGATCCTAGAACTCGAGTCCTCACTAAGACCAGGAAAGTAGATCCTAGAACTCCAGTCCTCACTAAGACCAAGAAGGTAGATCCTAGAACTCGAGTCCTCACTAAGACCAGGAAAGTAGATCCTAGAACTCCAGTCCTCACTAAGACCAAGAAAGTAGATCCTAGAACTCCAGTCCTCACTAAGACCAGGAAACTGGATCCTAGAACTCCAGTCCTCACTAAGATCAGGAAGGTAGATCCTAGAACTCCAGTACTCACTAAGACCAAGAGAGTAGGTCCTAGAAATTCAGTCCTCACTAAGACGAAGAAAGTACATCCTAGTACTCCAGTCCGCACTAAGACCTGGAAAGTAGACCCTAGTTCTCCAGTCCTCACTAAGACCAAGAAAGTAGACACTAGTACTCCAGTCCTCACTAAAACCAGGAAAGTAGATCCTAGAACTCCATTCCTCACTAAGACCAGGAAAGTAGATCCTAGAACTCCAGTCCTCACTAAGACCAAGAAAGTAGATCCTAGTACTCGAGTCCTCACTAAGACCAGGAAAGTAGACCCTAGAACTCGAGTCCTCACTAAGACCAAGAAAGTAGATCCTAGTACTCCAGTACTCACTACGACCAAGAAAGTAGATCCTAGAACTCCATTCCTCACTAAGACCAGGAAAGTAGATCCTGGAACTCCAGTCCTCACTAAGACCAAGAAAGTAGACACTAGAATTCCAGTACTCACTAAGACCAGGAAAGTAGATCCTAGATCTTCAGTCCTCACTAAGACCAAGAGAGTAGATGCTAGAACTCCAGTTCTCAGTAAGACCAAGAAGGTAGATCCTAGAACTCCAGTCCTCACTAAGACCAGGAAAGTAGATCCTAGAACTCCAGTCCTCACTAAGACCAGGAAGGTAGATCCTAGAACTCCAGTACTCACTAAGACCAGGAAAGTAGATCCTAGAACTCCAGTCCTCACTAAGACGAGGAAAGTAGATCCTAGATCTTCAGTCCTCACTAAGACCAAGAGAGTAGATCCTAGAACTCCAGTTCTCAGTAACACCAAGAAGGTAGATCCTAGAACTCCAGTCCTCACTAAGACCAAGAAGGTAGATCCTAGAACTCGAGTCCTCACTAAGACCAGGAAAGTAGACCCTAGTACTCCAGTCCTCACTAAGACCAAGAAAGTAGACCCTAGTTCTCCAGTCCTCACTGAAACCAGGAAAGTAGATCCTAGAACTCCAGTCCTCACTAAGACCAGGAAAGTAGATCCTAGAACTCGAGTCCTCGCTAAGACCAGGAACGTAGATCCTGGAAATTCAGTCCTCACTAAGACCAAAAGAGTAGATCCTAGAACTACAGTCCTCCCTAAGACCAAGAAAGTAGAACCTAGAACTCGAGTCCTCACGAAGACCAAGAAAGTAGATCCTAGTACTCCAGTACTCACTACGACCAAGAAAGTAGATCCTAGAACTCCATTCCTCACTAAGACCAGGAAAGTAGATCCTAGAACTCCAGTCCTCACTAAGACCAGGAAAGTAGATCCTATAACTCCAGTCCTCCCTAAGACCAGGAAAGTAGATCCTAGAACTCGAGTCCTCGCTAAGACCAGGAACGTAGACCCTAGTACTCCAGTCCTCACTAAAACCAGGAAAGTAGATCCTAGAACTCCAGTCCTCACTAAGACCAGGAAAGTAGATCCTAGAACTCGAGTCCTCGCTAAGACCAGGAACGTAGATCCTGGAAATTCAGTCCTCACTAAGACCAAAAGAGTAGATCCTAGAACTACAGTCCTTACTAAGTCCAAGAAAGTAGAACCTAGAACTCGAGTCCTCACTAAGACCAAGAAAGTAGATCCTAGTACTCCAGTACTCACTACGACCAAGAAAGTAGATCCTAGTTCTCCAGTCCTCACTAAAACCAGGAAAGTAGATCCTAGAACTCCAGTCCTCACTAAGACCAGGAAAGTAGATCCTAGAACTCCAGTCCTCACTAAGACCAGGAAGGTAGATCCTAGAACTCCAGTCCTCCCTAAGACCAGGAAAGTAGATCCTAGAACTCGAGTCCTCGCTAAGACCAGGAAAGTAGACCCTAGTACTCCAGTCCTCACTAAGACCAAGAAAGTAGACCCTAGTTCTCCAGTCCTCACTAAAACCAGGAAAGTAGATCCTAGAACTCCAGTCCTCACTAAGACCAGGAAAGTAGATCCTAGAACTCGAGTCCTCGCTAAGACCAGGAACGTAGATCCTGGAAATTCAGTCCTCACTAAGACCAAAAGAGTAGATCCTAGAACTACAGTCCTCACTAAGTCCAAGAAAGTAGATCCTAGCACTCGAGTCCTCGCTAAGACCAGGAAAGTAGACCCTAGTACTCCAGTCCTCACTAAGACCAAGAAAGTAGACCCTAGTTCTCCAGTCCTCACTAAAACCAGGAAAGTAGATCCTAGAACTCCAGTCCTCACTAAGACCAGGAAAGTAGATCCTAGAACTCGAGTCCTCGCTAAGACCAGGAACGTAGATCCTGGAAATTCAGTCCTCACTAAGACCAAAAGAGTAGATCCTAGAACTACAGTCCTCACTAAGTCCAAGAAAGTAGATCCTAGCACTCGAGTCCTCACTAAGACCAGGAAAGTAGACCCTAGAACTCGAGTCCTCACTAAGACCAAGAAAGTAGATCCTAGTACTCCAATACTCACTACGACCAAGAAAGTAGATCCTAGAACTCCATTCCTCACCAAGACCAGGAAAGTAGATCGTAGAACTCCAGTCCTCACTAAGACCAGGAAGGTAGATCCTAGAACTCCAGTACTCACTAAGACCAGGAAAGTAGATCCTAGAACTCGAGTCCTCGCTAAGACCAGGAAAGTAGATCCTGGAAATTTAGTCCTCACTAAGACCAAAAGAGTAGATCCTAGAACTCGAGTCCTCACTAAGACCAAGAAAGTAGATCCTAGTACTCCAGTTCTCACTACGACCAAGAAAGTAGATCCTAGAACTCCATTCCTCACTAAGACCAGGAAAGTAGATCCTAGAACTCCAGTCCTCACTAAGACCAAGAAAGTAGACAATAGAACTCCAGTACTCACTAAGACCAGGAAAGTAGATCCTAGAACTCCAGTCCTCACTAAGACCAGGAAAGTAGATCCTAGATCTTCAGTCCTCACTAAGACCAAGAGAGTAGATCCTAGAACTCCAGTTCTCAGTAAGACCAAGAAGGTAGATCCTAGAACTCCAGTCCTCACTAAGACCAAGAAGGTAGATCCTAGAACTCGAGTCCTCACTAAGACCAGGAAAGTAGATCCTAGAACTCCAGTCCTCACTAAGTCCAAGAAAGTAGACACTAGAACTCCAGTACTCACTAAGACAAGGAAAGTAGATCCTAGAACTCCAGTCCTCACTAAGACCAGGAAAATGGATCCTAGAATTCCAGTCCTCACTAAGATCAGGAAAGTAGATCCTAGAACTCCAGTCCTCACTAAGACCAAGAAAGTAGATCATAGAACTCCACTCCTCACTAAGACCAAGAAAGTAGATCCTAGAACTCTAGTCCTCACTAAGACCAGGAAAGTAGATCCTAGAAATTCAGTCCTCACTAAGACCAGGAAAGTAGACCCTAGAACTCCAGTTCTCACTAAGACCAGGAAGGCAGATCCTAGAACTCTAGTCCTCACTAAGACCAGGAAAGTAGATCCTAGAACTCCAATTCTCACTAAGACCAGGAAGGTAGATCCTAGAACTCCAGTCCTCACTAAGACCAAGAGAGTAGATCTAGCACTTCAGTCCTCACGAAGACCAGGAAGGTAGATCCTTGAACTCCAGTCCTCACTAAGACCAGGAAGGTAGATCCTAGAACTCCAGTCCTTACTAAGACCAAGAAAGTAGATCCTAGTACTCCAATTCTCACTAAGACCAGGAAGGTAGATCCTAGAACTCCAGTCCTCACTAAGACCAAGAGAGTAGATCTAGCACTTCAGTCCCCACGAAGACCAGGAAGGTAGATCCTTGAACTCCAGTCCTCACTAAGACCAGGAAAGTAGATCCTAGAACTCCAGTCCTCACTAAGACCAGGAAAATGGATCCTGGAATTCCAGTCCTCACTAAGATCAGGAAAGTGGATCCTAGAAATTCAGTCCTCACTAAGACCAGGAAAGTAGACCCTAGAACTCCAGTTCTGACTAAGACCAGGAAGGTAGATCCTAGAACTCTAGTCCTCACTAAGACCAGGAAAGTAGATCCTAGAACTCCAATTCTCACTAAGACCAGGAAGGTAGATCCTAGAACTCCAGTCCTCACTAAGACCAAGAGAGTAGATCTAGCACTTCAGTCCTCACGAAGACCAGGAAGGTAGATCCTTGAACTCCAGTCCTCACTAAGACCAGGAAGGTAGATCCTAGAACTCCAGTCCTCACTAAGACCAAGAAAGTAGATCCTAGTACTCCAGTCCTCGCTAAGACCAGGAAAGTAGATCCCTCAAGTCATCAGGGTCAGGTCTACTTTCTGTTTCTAGAATCAGAACTAAATGTGGAGAGGCAGCAGAATACTGCAGGTCTGCTGACTCAGCAGTTTTAAATCAGGGTTAAATTTTTTCTATTTGCTGCCTTTTATCAGAACATCTGTTAATTTCCCACACTGGAACTTTATTTTTAGCATTTAATCTTTTTTATTTTAGCTTTTTTCTTTTTTTTCCATTTAATTTCTTTAACAACCCCTGAGTTTTATCCCCTCATCAAGGCAGTGTCATCTGTTGTGATACCAACACACATTCTCAGACACACATCCCCTTAGACCAGCTGAACTTAAATATAAATTCACAGAGTTGAAAATGTCCTCTGCAGTCGTAGTAGTAAGGAGCTCTCTTGTGCAAAGATATTGTTCTTTCAAAGTCTCTGTCCCACACGTCTCATGTAACTGAGTAAATTTGCTTTGTTTATGTCTGTAGAATCATCCATTGCATAAAGACAACTTGACTTAATGGAAGCTGCAGTGTGTTGTTTGATGTCATCTGACATGTTCAATTCGTCGATTTATCGTATCATTTGATACATATTTAATGTAGTTAGGGTCATACTTGTGTTTTGCCATGCTGGATTAGTAAATGTAGATAAACGTTACATGTTTTTGATTTTTTTTTTGTGCTGTAAAATAGCGGGTAACAATTAGCATTAAACAACAACACCTGCTGTTTGGGAATGTGAACAGAAAGAACTCAACAAAGAAAATCCTTTTTTTTTTTTTTGGACATTTTGCCCAGGCAAAGGCCCGTGACCCATTAAAAGCTGGTCCGGGTCGGGATCCACCAGTTGAGACTTACTGACCCCCTTTTTGTCTAGTGGAAAAGGGTCGATAACAAACCGGACTGGACTTTGTCAAAATGGTATAAATAAAAGTAGTTATTAAAACAATTAAATAAATACAGATTCCTATAAACAAAAATACAAATACCGGGTTCAATAAACAAAGAATGAGTGTCCTTTTTCAAGTTTACTATACAAAACAAAACAACCAAAAATTACTAACTGAAACCTCCTCCTATTGAGGGTACCGATAACTTTAACTTTTAACAATGGAAAACAAACCACAAAAACTTCCTATAAACAAAACTTCGCTCATAAGTATCAAACATAAACTGAAACAGAAATAGTCTTTTCTGTAAACCACAATTTCTGTCAGTTAGAAAAGCTCTCACAGATACTACAGCCACTTCTAAACCCACACAGGGACAACACACGAAAGAGTCTATTCCAAGCTGGCGAACTGTGTGCCCACGGTACACAGTCGCCCAGAATGATGGTGAAGATGCTTTTTTCCACGAGGCACCGCCCCTTCAGGAAGTCCCAGCACTGCAGGTGACCAATCCTGGCGAAGGAGAGGGGAGGAGAGGAGCAGCTCCTGGTGGCAGTGGTCAGGTCACAACGAGACACAGCTGGATCCAATTCCGGCACCAGGCTGACAGGCCAGGGGCCGTAACATCTAGCAAATCCACCTAAACTGGCTGGTAGTTGACGACAAACATTAAACAAACTCCTACAGTCTGAAACTAGTGCTTTTATCATTTTTATCATTAACTTCATTCTAAAAGATCAATGCTTCCTTTGTTTTGGTAACGCCTCTTCTCACCAGCCTCATGATTCAGACTGCAGCTGAGCAGAAAAGCTGACAGTGCGTGACTCAAAGGCTGAAGGTTCTCTGACGCTGCACAGGGAGGCCCCTTCAGAGTAATTGAAACCAGGCAGATCAGCAACTTGCAGAGTGGAAAACAACTTTTGAGAAAGCAGAAGCTGAAGCCAGCAGACCTCAGGAAATAGGCACAGATGGTTTCTGTTTGTCGGAGTCAAAATGAATGGTGTTGAAGCAGCCCGGGACTTTCCAGATGGGTGGGGTGGAGTTGAGGTTTGTGTGCTCCGACCCCCACTGGCATTATGGCATGATGCTAAAGAATAAGAGGTTATATAAATGATTGTTCTTCCTTCGAGCCTTGTGAGAAGTAAGCAAGCTCTCCTGCTGTTGCAGACTGATGGAGGCTCAAAAGAAGTGAGAGCTGGACAATACCAGGGTTGTCCATGGAAGTACCATCTTTAATCCAAACAGCTGCTGACTGAAAACTGGACCTTAGAAGGACTAGTGGATTTTAGAAGGACCTTCACATGGATTACCCTTAAAGAGCAACTGGCAGGTTAAGAGCATGATTAATGGTTTGGATTATGCATATTTTATAGTTAATATCTATTTAGTTTTTGTTGAAGTCCGTGAATAAGAAAATAAAGAAATCGGTTATGGACTATTAAAAACTGCTCAAATGACTGTAAAAATCTGTTTTGCCGGAAGTGACGTCACGTAAGGGACTCTGTTATGTACGTTATTGCTAACACAACAGTTATGGCTAACACAACGGAACGGAATGGGCGTGAGATTATGGAGGAAGAAGAAGATAATTTTATTTTTAGAAGTGAAGGACCGGATCCATACAGTTTTGAACCTGAAGCTACAAACAGAGTCACTGACAACCAGCAAAGGAGATCGTTGACGGGAAACAGGCAGCAGATTCAGTCATGGGCAGCTGAAAACATCTGGAGGATTAATCAAACAGCATGGTAAGCGATACAAATGTTTCGTAAATTTTCTTCCACATTAGCCTTCTGAATTGGGCAAGTAATACCTGGTTATGCTGCAGACCAGTGAAAAAATACAGTGTTTGCAATAGCAAATAGATTTTAAAGCCTTTTACTTACTGCAGCCGATAGGAAGACATCCCTGTCCTGCCCCGCCCTGACAGGTTTGTTTTAAAAATCACGTTTCGCCACAAAAAAAACAACTTCAAGCTGCTACTATGTCACTAGCGATTCGTGACAAAACATTGGTTAAATAAAATAGTTCTGTGGCAGATAATGCCTATAAAAGCTGTGCAATGGCTACCCCGTTCACACAGTTGTAGACAGAAAAGAGCGGTTCTAATCAAATCATCTGATGATACGTAGGCTAGTGCCCAAAGTAGCCTCGCTAAGGCTCCATCATCTAATCCACGTCGGGTAGCCTAATTAACAGCGCAAAACAGTCATTTTAGACTATAAAAAACTTTCTGAATTGTGTTGATTGATCAAGGAATACCAGAGTTATAATCTTTTTTCTGAAGTTGGTCAGACTGGATGTGCGTGTAGTGCGCAAAAAAAGCCCACGCTGTTCTAAACTCATAAATACCTCATAGAATGTACGTGCTGTAATGTCTTAGTTTTACCAGCACTCTCTAAACTTAGAAGCAGACTATTTCAATGCGGTATTTAAATACGCTTAAAAAAAAAAAAAAAAAAAACTGGAAGAAAATTTGTTGCGCCAGGATGCTGGTTCCATGACGAAGGATGGATCTGCGCACTGGCTGAGCAGATCCATCGCTTGTTTTTTTTTTTGTTTTGTTTTTTCGCTAAACTTACCTTTTTTTCTAATCCAACACTTGGTCTCAGCTTTTTCAGGATGTGTATAATTTTGCACTTTTTTCCCAATGATAAATAAAGCCTGATTCTGAGGTTTAAAGATATTGTTAAAACAGAAAAACTATTTTTAAAACTGGATTGTAAACCCTTCTGAATAATGGTCATTCCACATATGATGCCATGTGCACTGCAGTCTTAACACTTTATCCCCCAAACAACAGAGCCCACAACTCTCACCCACAATTGGTAATCCCTCTTCCCCCTATATTCAGCAAGGCCAGTGACAACAGAAAAAAGGGCATCTCACCTTTATGTATTACATGAAATGTTTCAGCATGTTATAAGCAGCTATGACTACGGATGAAATATAAACATTTAATTTTTAAAGCCTGTATGTAAAAGTAAAAAAAATAAAAATCTTTACATGGTTGAACATATATTTACAACACTGTATCTACATTTAACAACAGAAATTCTTTAACAGCATGTTATCTAATTACAGGTGTTTATGTGGACACTGTCAGCCCATGAGCAGTGCGGAGGAGAGCATATGCTGCAGGGAGATTCCTGCAATTTGGAGCCTCGTCGAAGACCTCCATCCACAACCCGAAGGCATTACTTGTGTGGGACAGCATCCTGGGTTCTCTGCATGCTGTTTGAACCCCTGGGTGCTTCAGGTGGCCTACAGCGCTTTCAAGCAGGAACATGGTCCACTTGATCTGACCCAAAATGAACAGTTCAGGTATACTGCCTACAGGCAGATGGTACGCTGGGCACATGGAGTGCTTGGACGACATGTGAGGAAACCTCTTCCAGCATGTGTTGTCTCAGCAATCCGGTTAGCTTTCCCTGATGAACATGGTGTCTACCAAGGTTTCAGATGGCCTGACCTGTAACACATACAAGACATGTCTTCCTATTCTGTAAATTGTAATAATAAATAAAATATTTTGCTTCCATCTCAATGTCATCTTTCTGTTATGATCATCTTCCTGGATTTATTTAATAAGTTCTAATTATTAGAAGCAAAACATCTTATTTAAACTTGTTGCTAGAAGTAAATAAAGCTCAATTAATTTACACAGTCATACAGGAATTACAAAGAGAGAATAGAGATAGAAAATACACTCTGAAATACACAGGCACATATTAGATGGTCCAGAATCTTATGGATTATATAATTCTGCGGGAAAATAGATGGCCATTATTTGAAGAAAATGTGCGCGATGCCTTCAATTATTTACCATATGATGGCTCCTTCTTTACTGGACGCACAGTGAATCCACTTTTGCAAACGGGATTAAATATGTTGAAACTGTCCTCAATAATAAGTAGTAAAAAGGGGACAATTCCGTTTTATAAGAAAAGGTTATAAACAGGTTAAAAAACAGAGAGAAAAACTTACTCTGCTCGTCTCCCGTTTCCGATGGGCGGCCCGCGGCTTCCCCGGTGAAGGCAGACGTGATGGGGCACCTGCTGCTGCTAGCATGCTAGCCGTAGCATGAACAGTGGGAACTGCATCAGACCTTAAACGCACTGACCTCATGGTCTTGTACCCCATCTTAAACGCAGTTAGGTCACTAGGCATATAGTCCGTTTCCACAAAGTGTGCGCTGCAAATGACGGAGTTTTTGGGATGAACGGACTTGAAAGTGAAGTCTTGGCGCCTAGCCTGGACAAACCTGACCCAGGAGCGAAAGGTGGGGCTCTTCTTGTTAGGGAAACTGTGGACACGATGTCCAGAGAGACTTGAATTTGTGCAGGATGCACAAACACAAGTATTCACCATGGTGATGTTCCAGAAATCTTTAGTTTTACTATTAGAAGTCTGGAGTAAAAAACACAGCCGATGCCTACGATAAACTGAGCTGATAGCCGCTGGCGTATGGGCTCGTTTACCTTACATGACGTCACGTATCACGTGACAGGAAAAGTTATGTTTTTTAAAGCACTGGATCGCAGATGAGCTGAATTAAGTGCAATTACAAAAAATGAAATTTTAAGAAGCTTTTATTTATGCCACAGTGTCTCTCGGACTTTTTCAAAACGTCATATTGTGGAAAATTCAACCTGAAAGATGCTCTTTAACATAAATTTTTACATCAGGACATGGTTCACTGAGGATGGGTGTGTGCTGGATAAGAGACTGGAGGGTTATAATCTCGCAACTCTGTGGTACTTTTGATGCATTCCTGACCTTCTAACAAAGACTTGATTTTTGGTTTGTTTTACATTTATTTATTTATTTAAAGTTATTTCCCCCTTTTCTGCTTAAATAATTCAATAAAGAAAATCTGAAGTTAAAGTTGTAATTTTTAAAACAATGAACACCCGAGCTCCTTCTTACCTGTCTTAGCTCCTGTTTATTCATGCTCCAGTAAGATCCATGAGATCCATATATATCCATGAGATTTGTATATATATATATACATATATATATATATATATATATATATATATATATATATATATATATATATATAGTAGAGCTGCGAAATGATTACAATTTTTATGAAAATGATTCAAATTAATTAATCTGATTAATCACAGCTTTAAAATTAATCACAATTTTCAAATAATTTCAAAATAATTAATCGTCTTTCACAACTATGCCTGAAATCTGCCCATTTTTACTGTACTGTATCACCAGAACGAGCCAATGCTGCAAATATTTACTGTTAACTGACTTTTCCCTGGGTAAACGTCAGATGTCCAATGGTCACTAAATGCAGCATGTAATGTACTTATATATGTTGTTCTGCATCATCTCTACCATGTTCTAGATCATAATGCAGAATTCATATATCATCATCTCAACAACCGTCTCCATGGTGATAATTTCTGTCCTAAAAGCAGCAGATGTGACGATTGAAGTTAAACTTTGATGAAGAAACTCTGATAAAAATTAATGATCCAGATAAAAACAGGTTTTTTTCTTTGATCATTGAAGTGAGTGTTTGAGCAGCAATGATAAAAGTCCTACAGCAGCATCACCCAAAGTAAACACCTGCTGGTAAAATACATCATTGGTTGCTTGTTTTACTAGTTTTTCTATACTTTTTTACACTTTTTTCCTGGTCAGGGCTCCTGGCCCCCCATCAGAACTTTTCTAGACCCGCCCCTGCATAGGTGAAGTATAAACCTCGTCTACCACAAGCAGCTACTGTGTTAGAGAAGATCCTGCCAACAACAACACTTTGGGGTAAATATGCGACGCTGTGAACCATGAAACGCTAGTTTCCTCCTTCTCAGCTGATCCATAAACACAGGCAGCAAGAGACAAAAGCCGATCAGCTGATCACCGACAGCTGTCATGATATAACAAAAATGTAGAAAATTTTGGGTTAAATAAATATTTTTAAAAATCTTTCTTGTCATTAGTTTGGAAAACAGAGATTTTTTTTTTCACAAATATCTACATCCCTTAAAAGAAAGTCTGTTTATCCTCCTTTTATAAAGGTTTTATGTTTTTCTTTATTTTAAAACCTAAAAATGGAAATAAAAATGTGGTTCTTCAAAAATAAGCATCCTATGGTGGCTCTTCATTAAAAATATATATTAAGCTGCCTTTTTGAAAAGTCTGGTAACATTTGCGTCTCTAAAGGAGTTTTATTTAGCTGGCTGAGGGAAAAATGGCTCTTTGGATTGGAAAGGCTGCAGACCCCTGCACTAAACACATAAACAGGTTTGGCAGCAGTTTTCAGATAAAATATTTCTTCATATATATTTATAAAATCAAATATTTATGAGAAAGAAGGATGAAATGTTCAGGATTTACTAACTAAAAGGTAAAAAGTCAGCAGGATGAATTTATTTTTTTTTTTTTAACTTGTCCAGCATCATAGCAGCAAAATGATAATCTGGTTTTACATCGTGCTGAACAAATCTGCTCTACCAAGCAGAGGCCTATGGGTATAAGGCTCCTCTTGGTAATCTGATTCATTTATTTATTTATTTACTTTGAATCATGGAATCTTTGTAATCTTGCTGGACCTGACCGGAGGGGACAGAAAAAGATGGAAAATAGCAAAAAGAGCAAAAGGGAAAGAAGAAAGGAGACAAAAAGATCACAGACAGAAGGAAACGACCCTTCAATCCACACCATCACCAGACAACAAACTGTTACACCTGTACATGAACACACCAGAACATTTCCTACAACTTTTACAAAAACAAAAAAAACACAAAAAAACAGAGCTGCTAGTCATTAAGAGTTTTTAAATAATAACCAAATCAAAAAGACATAACAGCGACCAGATACTAACTCACAGGAAAAATACAAAAATTATCGCTTAGTATTAAAACCCACTGGACAACTCAGTGACTGTGTCAGCATGCAGAGCATGAGAAACAAGGAGTGATCAGTGATGAAGAGTGGTGAGTGAGATCATGCAAATGCGACCTCGCCTCCACGGAGGCCAGAGGCAGACCAGGGCCAGAGGCCCGGGCCCTCAGCAGCAGACCCGGAGCACCAACCCAAGCCACCCCACCACAAAGACGACTCCAGCCCCACCCGAAGGGCGGCAGAGGAGAGCCCCAGCAGGAGCCCCCCATGGAACAGGGGCACAGCAGGATGAATTTAAAGCTGTGAAGCTGCTTCCTTCTAAACACAGAAGGAACAATATGTGATGAATATCAGCATCAGGTGAACAGACAGAAAGCAGGATGAGAATCTCACAGCTTCTAGATGGTGAGGAGAGAGAAATATTCACAATATGCACAATAACTTCCATCCATGTACCTTCACTGCTTCATTATCCAGATTTCTGGATATAAATTCTCTAAACTTTCATTCTTAGCTTGACTGTTTAGCTTCACCTCTGCACCTGCAGCCTCCGCTACCGGGAGTTAAGGGTTAACATCTGGTTTCCGGGTGTAGCGTCAGGTCTGTAGATGTAACTATAAACATGTGTGGTATCCACAGAAAGTCCAGAATCTCAGCTACCAGCTCAGTAAAACCATTTCTATCAACAACACACACAGTTAAGACAACAATAAAAAAAAGACCCGGTACACAAAGCCAAAAAGCACATGTAAACACAGATGATGTCTGATCAGACGCACCGCTGCAGCAAGACCAGCTTCTCTCTGCATGTGGTTTCTGTGCTCAGAGCCAGGGAGGGGGGTATCTGTGTTAACGCGCAAGAAAAATGGTGTTAATTAATTAATATGTTAACGCGATAGTAACACGTTACTGTGGGCAGCCCAAATATATATATATATATATATATATATATATATACATACATATATATATATATATATATATATATATATATATATATATGTTTTTTTTGTTTTTTTTTTTCCCCCAAAAAATTTTTTCATAATTTCTTGGCATATCATTTTTTTTATGAGACATTTTTATATTTCTGTATTTATTTTTATTTAGTCAGTTTCGGACCTCCATAGAGTTGATGTGTGTGTTACTGCTGCAAGTGCTCCGTAAAACTCTAAAGCTTTTATTATAACAGCTACAAGCCATGGAGAAGCAGAAGCTATAAAAATGGACCCTAATGGTTTCTCCACACTGAACAGATTCATGCTTTCACTTACCAGGATAACTGTCTACTGTTGTTGCTGACACAGGTTTTTTAGTCCTCTCTTATTGATTGTTACTCAGCTTCTGCATGTGAGGCCATGGTATTAACGGTGAAGTCTGTTTGCTTTTATGTTTGTATTTATATAATTATTCATTTGTAACTTGGTCTTTGATAGAATAATTATTGAAGGTACGTGTAATTTCCCCCATCTGCTTAATGAAAATGTAATTCTATTCTTCAGACCTATTGATAGTAGGATATTTTTTCCTTTGCTTCTATGAGCACATAGTGGTGGTGGATATGACTGAGATCCAGCTGCTACCATGTAAAAACAAAGAGAAATCTTGAATGTTGGTTTATTTTTTCATTATTTTTCGAACATGTGTGTGCCCACTTGGCTGAGCTGCAGCTCATTTCCATGTTTAGTTGTGTTTACTGGATTTTCAGGGAGACTCTGAGCTCTCAGGGTAACTGGAGTTCTTCCCACTACAGTGTGTTTGTGCACGGCAGGGTGCAGGGCCTTGTTTCTATTCTGGCAAAGTATTAAGAAAGAACATTTCCCCAAATTCTTAATCGCCTTCTAAATTAGCCAGGCTTCTGTTAATGAGTAAAAATTATGTTAAGAAAGAATTAACAATAATGTTGTGGTTATAAAACCATAAAACTCAAAATTAGAGCATCTGGGACAAGACCCATAGGGAGAGAAGTCTTTAGTGGTCAAAGAGAGGAAATACGCCCAGCTGAGGGGAAGGAACTACTCAAACACAGATAATTAGATAGAGTTAATTGCTTTAATGCATGGCATAAATCTGTCAACGCCCTCTGTCTCCAAATGGATTTAAATGACTAATTTCCACATCATTTTTTTCCTTTGTGAACTTTCTTTGTTCATTTCCAAACATGTTTAGGTTTAGTTTTATTCAGTCGTCAATCATTTTACAGAAGAAAACAATGAGGCTGATTTTTATGTCAACCAGCTCTGAATTCTACTGAGACTGTACACACCGAGGCAGAAAGCTTACACAGACCTCACCTACTTCAAATTAAAATCAGTTTTTATTTCACCACTTAAAACTTAAAAATAAATTAGAGAAAACTCAAATTTATCATTACAAACCAATGATTGGAAAACCATAACTTTAAATGTACACCTATGTCCTTCCATAATTTTACCCCAATAACAGAAATACATCTTTTTATGCATTTAACAGCTTTTTGTTCAGTAAACATACAAACACCTCTAATATCAAGAGAGTCTGGCAGGGAACTTTCATTCAAAACATTATTGGCACAGCTTTGTAATAAAAATAAATCATTAAATTTAATTATATGAGAAGTGAGAAACAAAATGACCACCTTTATGAATAATTCGTACCACTCGTTTCTGCAGTACAATTATTGGATTAGTTATTGTTATGAAGGTGGATCCACATAGCTCCACACTTTAAGACAGGTAAGGCTGATAAACTGTACAATAAATGATACAGAGGGCTTTAGTTATTTTTTAGTTTTAGTAATTTAGTATTTCCCTAATTTTCTAAAGAATTCCTGTAGATTTACATAGTTTACCTTTAATATAGTCAACGTGTCTCCATATTAGTTTATGGTCACAACCCCAATGAATTTGGTCATGTTTATTTGTTCAGTCTCACTATTACAGATTTTAAGTTTAACACCATCCCCTGGAATCCCCTTAGAAGATAAGTTAAAAGATAAGTTGCATATAGGTCAAAGATGGATGGATGCAGTGATGTGTGGTCAGGAGAGGCAGGTGAGGCAGTGCTTTAACAGGTTTTTGTCAATTTATTAAGTAAAAATCACTGAATTTGAGGATTTCCCATCAAATCCAGGGCCCGGGCGAGCTGTCCCTCACCTCTGACTGCAGGGGCACACTCACACACCAACACAGTGTATGAGTGATGACAACTTAGCAACTTTGTCGCTATGTTTTGTGAGTTTTCAGACCCCTCTAGCACTTTTTCTTTCTTTTTTTCAAGAAAAGCGACTTGCAACTTTTTCTGGTAGTGTTTGAATCTTTTGGAGACTGACGTGTATGAATGTGGTTTATTCTTCTCAATGAGGAATGAGTGCGGCGCAGACCCCTCCCCTGTCCAAAAGCAATCAGAAGAGGCTTTATGCAGCAGCAGCAGTCAGAGCAGGAGATGATCGCCTCTTTTTCATGACCAGGCTGAAAATGAACAAAGCTGCTGCTGGATGATCCTGCGCTGGTTTGCTGTCAGATATTAACGTTTGTTCATGAAGAGTTTGGAGGAAAACATTTAGAAGGTTTAAAGTGTTGTGAAATGTTGCAGACTCGGAAATAGAAAACAACCTACACTTAATACAATTAAACTAAAAAAAGAAAATATTAACCAAAGAATTTTTAAATTTTTATTATTTTTGCCTTTTTAAACATTTTTAGCTTGTCCTTTCGTCAATTTTTGCCTTTCCCACGACATTCCTCTCCACTACAGCCTCTATTACAACTTTATGTACCAGGCTGTCATGCATATTAGCTGATGACGTCATTTAGCGTGTTCTTGCAACTTTTAGGACAATCAATAGCTACTTTTCTCACTGAAGAAATAAGATGCTTTTTCAGTGTAAATCAGTGCCTTACCAGCCATGAACCTCACCACACATCACTGAGTGGATGGCTTCCTTTACATTTACCATGTCGATAGAATTTATAACAGTTATTTTGTGTATTAACTTATGTCAAAGAACAAGAAACTCCAAACAATGTGCTGGATAGCTCAGCTGAGTGTCTTACTGGCAACTGCCACAGGTCCGCAATCTTCCATCCGGAGGCAGCTGCGAGAGAACAACACCAAGGCCATCAAAGGAAGCGTCAACTGCAAAGATGAAGGTACGTTAAAATCTGGGTGGGCCAGCGTGACATTGTTCACACGTTCATCTTTAAAAGTCCTGAAGGCTTCCTTGCACTCATCCGTCCAGTCAGTTGAAGACAGTCTCACATGACCTCCCTTAAGCTTCGGTTTGTGGCCTCTCAGCCACAAGGTCAAACAGCGGCTTAGCTTTTGCAGAACATCGCTCAATTAAACTTTTCCCAAGAAGGGTTTAATTTTTTGGAAGATGTCATTACTCCATCAAACTCCTTCAAGTCAGCTGCTCGTACATCATTTATAGCTGCCATTTTTCTGATTTGTCTTAACACCATCCTCACATATTGTGTCCCAGAAACTTCATGGTTCAACGCACAAAGCAGTGTTGTTTTTGGCAGCATCTCAGTTTTAGTCATCTTGATGAAAATGCTTATTAGTTTTAGTCACGTTTTAGTCATGTCTAAGTTTGATAGTTGTAGTCAATTTTTAGTCAACGAAAACTCAAAAAGGTTTTAGTCTAGTTTTAGTCGAATAAAGAAAGTATTAGTATTTTAACAAATTAATTTAGGTCAATAGTACGTATTAAAGTGGAATCAAGGTTGACAGGTTATAACAAGTAATTGATAAAACAAGTTAACCTTAATGCTTTTACATAATAACCAGATCCTTTACCAGACTGAAAGCTTTAGCCGAGACTTTCCCATCAACAGGGATGAAATGCTGCCGTGTTACTTAACTGCTGTTGGACAGAAACTTTTATTTCTATATTTCAACTTTTTTCATGAAATGATGCCCAATTCATCATACAAACATGTCACAAGAAAATAGCAGATCTATAAGTTCAACATATAGCAACACATTGTGAGCTTGTTGTTTGGTTGTTTTCATCAATAATTACAAAATTAAAAGGAATGTTTTTAGACTTAGAAGGTTTCCCAGCCAACAGCAAATACTGTAATCAATTACTCCAAAAAGAAAAGAGCAACAACATCCTGACTTTGGTAACTGTGGCTTTATTTCTGAGAATTTTCTGAAGTGTAAAACTCCACCCTGAACACACACATGTCCAAAACATGAGCAAAGGATGAGGAACACATGCTCAACTTGACCTGGTCTGCTAGTGGAATTATGATGGATTATAGTTAAAATATGTCCATATATGTTTCATCGCTTCCACCAAACCTATGATTCATCTATGAATGAATGAACTGCTTGTCTGTGTGCGCTGCACATCTGGTGGTGGGCGTGGCCAAGCTGCAGCAGCATTGCTGACTGACAGATTGAGCTCACAATAGACAGAAATGTTGTGTTTTTAATGTCAGACAATCAGCCCTTGAACATTTTCGTCTCATCTCTTCTCGTCAACGAAATCTCGCAAACGTCTCGTCATGTTTTCGTCATCAGAGAGCCATTTTTAGCTCGTCACCATCTCGTTATCGTCATGAAAAAAAGGTTCGTCAAAAAAATAAATTCATCATTGTCATCGTTGACGAAAACAACACTATCACAAAAAAACCATCTGCAGCCATTCAAGTGCCATCACCTCAAAAGGGGCAAAAAACATCAGGTCATCCAGAAAGTATAACAAGCTTGTAAAGCTCGTTGAAAGTTGCAGGACTGTCCTTCAGGCCTTGAGGCATCCTGTTACTGTATATTTATGGAGACCAAACGGAGAGGAGAATACTGTGTGTTTCCGATCATCATCATCATCATCATTGATCTCAGAACTCGGACATCAATGTCAAAATTCTGACTTTGATCTCAGAACGCAGACATCGAAGTCAGAAAACTGACTATAATCTTAGAATTTTTAAAATTAGACTTTTGATATCAACGGCAGAATTCTGATATTAAAGTTCAAATTCTTGCTCCGATCTCAGTAGTCTGAGAAAAAAGTACTCTTCCTCCATAAAATCCATTTTGTTATTGCTCCATTCTCAGTGATCTGAGTAGAAAGTACTCTTCCTCCATGAAATACAAACATTTTTTTATTATGTATAGGATCAATGTCAGAGCTCTGACTTTTTTCCAAATTTCAGAATTTTTAAAGAAAGGATTCTGCTTTTGGTGTCAGCATCTGGTTTCGATATGAAAGTTCTGAAATTAATCTCAAAGGTCAGAATCCTGACTTTGATCTCAGAATTCGGACATCAAAGTCAAAATTCTGACTTTGATCTCAGAACTCGGACATCCAAGTCAAAATTCTGACTTTAATCTCAGAACTCGGACATCAAAGTGAAAATTCTGACTTTGATCTCAGAACTCGGTCATCGAAGTAAGAATTCTGTTTTTGATCTCAGAAATCGGACATCGAAGTCAGAATTTCTCCAAAGTCCCAGAATTCTTTATATTTTATATTTATATATATATATATATATATATATATATATATATATGATGATTCTGCCTTGTGAGCATTGTGGGTTTAATGTCAGAATTAATCTAATAAATGTGACATCCACGTCAGAATTCTGACTTCAGTGTCAGAGTTCTGAGTTAAAAGTCAACATTCTGAGTTTGATCCCAGAATCTGGACATCAAAGTCAGAATTCTGACTTCAAAGTCTGAATTCTGGCTTTAATCTCAGAGTACTGAGATCAAAGTCAGCATTGTAGCTTTAAACACAGAATGTGGACATCAACGTCAGAATACAAATATTTCTTTAGTATCTATAGGAAAAGCGACAGAACGACAGAATTTTTCTCCAAATCTCAGAATTCTGAAGAAAAAAAAAAGCTTCTGCCTTTAATGTCAGCATTCTGGTTTTAATATCAGAATTTTCTGACATCAATCTCATAAGTGTGACATCTAGGCCAGAATTCTGACTCAAATCTCAGAATTTCTGACTTTGATCTCAATCTACTAAACAAGGTGACGCCTAAACGACGTCTTTATCAAGTCATTTGGACGTCCAATTTTGGTCCCCACATGGTCCAGACTGCGACGCTAAAAGACTTCTTTTTTCCGACGTCTAAATATTGTCAAGTATTGATGTCCATGAAACGTCTGCATTGGTGCTCATTATCGTCAAAAGGTGGTCATTGTGGACGTCTTTTCTATGTCCTATTTGAACTTATTTTAGACAATATTTGCTGCTTCTGAGCTCTGGGCAATATTCATCCCAAAGTGACAAATTCTGTCATAAGGTAATTAACCTAAAATAATAAGATCACTAAAGATTAAGATATAATATTAGGTTATGAGGAACATGTCAGAAATAACTTGTACAGTCTAGTGGCGGAAAGAACAAGAATTTCGTGAACCTGTGTCCTGGAGCCTCCCACTGCAGCTGCTTCTGACTTGTCAAGGGGTTGTGGAGGGGTGGACACTCACAGTGACAGTGTGGAAATAAAACATGAGAAATAACATGAAAAAATAACTTTATTTATACATTAAATGATCGCCTCAGTGGCACATAACTGTAAACGCATACAAAAACATAATTCCTGTTTCGAACCTGCTGCTGAGCTAAAAAGATCCAGGAAAACTGGCATTCCATCCTCTGGAAACAAGTGGGACCACAGTTACACACAGACTGGCAAAAAACAAAGAAAAATCATAATTCAGTCAATTCAACACTCAATTTCAATCTTATTTTTTTTATTAAACAGCAGAACAAGTTGATACTGGTGGTAAAGTGGTGGTCAGCACTGCTTGTAAAAGAAAAAAAATCAACAGCCCAAATTTTTGTGTTTGTCAACAAAAAATATAAAAAATAAAGCGATAAACTGGGTTTTATCTCAAAACTCGTTCAAACATTTATAATGGGGAGTGGGGAAAAACTGATTATATTTGCAGCAGTTAGTCCTGAGTGATGGCTGTACATCCTCCACCTCGACTTATTTGTGGTGCATGCTTCAGATGATGCATCTTTATAAAGTTTTTTGCTGCTGACTCATAACATTTCATGATCCCATCTGCATGAATAGAAAAAGCAAAATGATTAGAAATATGGAAAGGCAAAAATATGTTGCTGTGGCACCTGTTAGCAATGCTGGTATGATACAAAACCATCTCAGCAAATGTTAAGATAGTCATGGTAGACATTTGGCATTGTTTTGTTTTTTTTTTCTTTTTTTTTCTTTTTCCAATTTCTAATTTCTTTCCAGCATCATACCAGCAAGACAGTTGGCATTGTATTTTACAGTTTTTGCCAATCGTTTTTGCACTTGTCTCAAATATGTCCACATTTTCAGAACTCTCCAATTTAATTTACTAACACACATGGGAGCACAACAGAAAACATTAACTGACCAGCTCGCTAGTAGCCTGAAAGTGTAGTTTGAATCTCAGGTGCCAACGTTTTGACCGAGAGCATAACCACCGTGTGACTGAGAAGAAACTGCCGACTGACCAGGTCGCTCTTTTGCATCTGCTAAATGCATACATATAAATGTATTTTTAGAGATTGGTCAATCATTTTCAAGATTCATTCCAATTCAGTTTTAACACTGAAGGGAAGAGCTGTAATGACAGTTGTAGCCAGAGCATGTTTTAGGTAGTTTAAGACAACAAAGCGAAAACACCTGACACTATAAATACCCATGTGCACATAACATGAAGTTGAATGCACTCACCTTCAACTTCTGAACAGATCGGAATGATGTGAGAACAGTTGCTTGCTTCAGCTAAAGCATCAGCCATAGAACTGCAGGCCGACCGCACTGTTGCCAACTCCTCAGTAAGAAAAGTAGCTATTGGTTGGAATTCGCTCTAGAAGTCGCTAAATGACGTAATCGTCTAATTAGCATAATCAGCCTAGTACATATAGTTGTAATGGGCGCTGCCATAGAGAGGGATGTTGTGGGAAAGGCAGAAATTGATGAAAAGACAACCTAAAAATGTTTAGAACAGCAAAAAATAATAAACTAAAATAATAATTCTGTCAATATTTTCTGTTTCATTAATTAGGAGTCTGCAACATGCTACAACACTTTTCACTGTTTAAATATTTTTGTCCACACTCTTCATTAATAGACATTAATCTGACAGGAAGCCAGTGAAGGATCCTCCAGCAGCAGCTTTGTACTGGTCATGAAACAGAGGCAAACGTCGTCTGCTCTGAATGCAGCAGCTGCTGCTGCGAGAAGACCAAGCCTCGTATGAGTCCCAGCAAACATGTGTATGTGGGCCCCACATGGGATTTACTTGGGATGATTGGGTTTCAAGTGGGTATGGGCTTATGGTGGGTATCCTATCTGAGACCCACTTGGGTAACTCAAATAGGCCCCAGATGGCTTATGTTTTATGGGTAACAAATGTGAAGGTTGTACATGGTTGTACATATACACATATGCATATATATATATATATATATATATATATATATATATATGCTGGGCAACGATTGAAATTTTTAATTGCGATTAATCGCATGACATGCTGCGATTAATCGCACTGTTACGCACAAAATGTCTTTTTCCTTTAAAAGAAGGCCTACGGCTATATAAAGAAAATGCAGTAAATGTTGGCAGTGATTCAGACTCTGCTTCGGTCTGTCGTGGTGAAGAAGGAGCTGAGCCAACAGGCAAAGCTCTCGATTTACCGTTTCGTTTTTGTGATAACTTTGTACTTGGGTAATTCCAAACCCTCTCATGTACAATATGAATTTGTACAAGATGTAAGGGCAATTACACAAGAGGGTCAAGCTGTATTTACCAAGAACTTTTGCAAGGAAATTAAAGATCTCCCCTTGAAATTAGTATGCGGAAAGCAACTGAACTGAGGTCTTTTTCTGTATTATTTATAGGTGTCTGTTAGGAAAATTCTCACATGAACGACAGACGCTGAGATCGGTGAAAAGACATAGCTGTTTATTGTGATCACAGGAGTTCAAATAAAACCAGAAGACAAGTAAACACAAGCCAGCCGACAATGTTAGAACTGATTTCTTAGCTCAGGACACATCCTTGTATAGCCCATCCCCCTGGGAACAATGGTCTCTCTTGGCCTCTGGTGCTGGACCCCTGGAGTGAGGTTCATGTTGACCGACGACAGAAGAAGGCAATAAAGTCCTTTGATGTGTTTCTACAACTGTATTCACTCCCAAGGACTCTAAAGATAACAGTCCTGCAAAAACAGTCCTGATCACAATCTTTAATGACTAGTTGTGTCAATACATTGTTTTTCCATCAGTGTCCCCCCAACATTCCAGAGATTTGTGAAAAAAACTGCAGCAGGTGAAGCCAATGGTGTACCTATTGCATGTGGAAAATGTTGCCCTAACGAGAGCTTCTGAGCAAATTTATGAAGCCAAAGTACATCCCACTTGATGTAAAGGAGCTCCTCAAAATTGATGTGCGGTGTACCAATTTTCAACTTTCTAACAGAAGGTTCTGCATTGAAAGGTTCTCTTATGCCATGATAAACAAGGCCCAACTGGAGGGGAAGATATGGGTTGAAAGCCTGTACACCAACTCAGAGAAGGTTACGTGAAGTCATCTGAGTTCCTGCTCAAAAACCTTCCTCTGGATAATACCATAACATCATCACTCTGTTCTCACTCCATCTCTGCTTCAGTGTGACTCTGCTATTGGAGCTTTTATGACATTAACAGAGACCCTGCCAAATGTTGTACTTGTACTTGATGCTTACCAACGGGAAAAAGAATCTTGGTCATACCAGATTGATGCAGACTTGATACTTAATGCCCAGGCCTAAACTGAAGAGGATAGTCGAGCTGATGTGTATCAACACTGAAAAATCAAAACCGGGGACAGAGGTACCCCACTCTGTCTAATCTGGTGAAAGCTCTGCTGTCCATTTTTACAGGCACCTAGTAGAGGGGTCTTTCAATTTATAATAATAATAATAATAATAATGGATTAGATTTATATAGCGCTTTTCAAGGCACCCAAAGCGCTTTACATTGTGTGAATCCATTATTCATCCACTCCTCACTCATACCTGGTGATGGTAAGCTACGTGTGTAGCCACAGCTGCCCTGGGGCAAGCTGACGGAAACGTGGCTGCCAGTCTGCGCCTACGGCCTCTCCGACCATCACCGAACATTCATCCACACATTCATACACCAGCGATGCCAACACTGGAGGCAAGGAGGGTTAAGTGTCTTGCCCAAGGACACAACGACAGATGACTGCGGGAGCGGGAATCGAACCGCCGACCTTCCGATCATTGGACGACCTGCTCTACCGCCTGAGCCACTGCCGCCCCCCAATTTAATGAACAATATCCTTGAGGCTGGCAGGTGTTCCCTGAATGTGGAAACCTATGAGAGCCTGGCTGTGGTGAAGTCCACTCTAAAAGTGAAAGACTGGACAGCATCAACTATGTCCATAAACTGCACTTAAAGAAAAGGAAATAGAGACCAGGCCCAAAAGCAGAAAAAGCTGTGAGAAGCTACCCGGCTTGTACAACAAGCAAAGACAACAAAGCCAGAACCCCTGCATCTTCAAAACCAGCCACATGCCCACTCATTTCTGGGCCAGCCAGCACCTCCTCCGGGTCAGCCTGCACCACCTCCGGGCCAGCCAGCACCACCTCCGGGCCAGCCAGCACCTCCTCTGGGTCAGCCAGCACCACCTCCGGGCCAGCCAGCACCTCCGCCAAGTAAGCCAGCACTTCCACTGGCTCAGCAAGCACCTCCTCCAGGTCAGCCAGCACTTCCTCTGGGTCAGCCAGCACTTCCTATGGGCAAGCCAGCACCTCCTCCGGGTCAGCCAGCACTTCCTCTGGCTCAGCAAGCACCTCCTCCAGGTCAGCCAGCACCTCCTCCTGGTCAGCCAGCACTTCCTATGGGCAAGCCAGCATCTCCTCCGGGTCAGCCAGCACTTCCTATGGGCAAGCCAGCACCTCCTCCGGGTCAGCCAGCACTTCCTATGGGCAAGCCAGCACCTCCTCCGGGTCAGCCAGCACTTCCTATGGGCAAGCCAGCACCTCCTCCAGGTCAGCCAGCACTTCCTATGGGCAAGCCAGCACCTCCTCCAGGTCAGTCAGCACTTCCTCTGGGTCAGCCAGCACTTCCTATGGGTCAGCCAGCACCTCAGGATCAGTCAGCAACTCCTTTACACCTGTCTTTAATGCCCCAACAAAATCTTCCCTTTCTTCAGCCCCAACAGCCTCTGCAAATATATTAAAATGGAACTTCTGAGGGCCCAAATCCCAGTCAGAGAGAGAAAAAAAAAAAAAGAGTCATAAGTCATATTTTTGCACACTGTTGATTTAATGTTTATATTGAATGGTTATTATACATCATATTTGCTTAATTTGTTTTACAAAATAATGTATTAATTATAGTGTGCAATTAGAAAAACAGTCTTGTTTAATGTTGCATTTTTCAGCGTATTTCAATGCAAATGGTAAATATTGTTTAAAGAAAAAGTTCATATTTTGTCCTGAGATAGCCCAAACAACAGCCCTATGCCTTTATAACATATATGTTACATTTTAAAACTTTGTTTTAATAGTATATACTTGTATAGTTATATAGTTAGAGTAATAGTATATTCACTTTGGCAATAAAAACTTGGATATTAAAGTTTTACATCTGTAGTAAGGACCATATTGCAGTCACATTGAGTATTAGTGTTGCCATCTTTTTCATATTGCTGTACCATAGTCCCAACTCTCTTCAGTAAGTAAGGAAAATATTTTTAATAGAGACATTTTCATGGATTCAACATGATGTTATTGTGGAAAAAGGTATAATGTGTTCTGTGCCAATAATATTGTGCCAAAATTTCATATCATCATAGTTGTGTCCATTAAGGAACACCTTAAAAACGTTCCGGCTTTTTTTTTTTTTTTTTTTTTTTTCCATCATCCCTGAAATCGTCATACAACAATATTTTTTCTGCTTTGTTTATTATAAATCTTTTGAACAACTTTTATCCTGCTAAAAATACCAAACATTCAGTCAGTTTCAGAATTTTTAACTCTTTAAATTAGTTTATTTATTTGGATTAATTATTCACTAAAAACACACAAATCATTAACCTTTCAGTCTGGTGACCTTTGTAAATTAAGTAGTTCATAATATTTATATTATAGAAAATGTTTAATACTTTGTCTAATTTTTAATAAATAATAAATCATTCAAATGATTAAACTGTGATTTAAAGGATTAAAATTCTAAATAAAAAGAAGATTTAATGTTTGGTATTTTGGGGCAGGACTCGTGCTGACACTGTGCTTCGAAACTTTAAGTAATTTCAAAGATAAACAAAAAAAAAAAACACTGATGTATGAAGATTTTTGTGTTTTTGTTTTTGTTAGCTGTAAAGAAACATACACACACACACACACACACACACATTGTTTTTCATTGTGTTTTGGGAGCAGTTTTCCATCCAAAAGTCACAATTTTCTGCCCATCTTTATGAGTTTAGACAAATGTCGGTTCATCTTCTTTCTGAAGTTCCAGACAGAAAACGTCTCTTCATTTTAATAAACCAGCTCTCTCCTGATTACATCAGATGCTCCGCTGCAGGTGGACGAGAGACAGAGAAATATATCCAAGCGTGTTTGTTAAGTCACATCATCCAGTAGGATGAGTGAACTAGTACAGAGTTCACTCCCACGAGCCGAGGTCAGTTTCAGACACCGTTTGGCAGCGGTAATGCGTCGCTATAAAGTTGTTTCCAACCAATTAAACACTGTCGTAAAGTCTTTCTTCAAAAGCAAATTCTACATTTGTTGTGCTTGTCTTCATTCTTCTTCTTCTCTTTAGTTTCCTTCCTGATTCAATTCTTCTTCTCTGATTTGTTTTTTCGTTGGTCAGATGTCAGCTATTCTGCTCAGCGCTGCCCCTGCCATTTCCGGTGGTATTGCTCCTACATCTGTGTCAAGTGATGGATAGCTGAGCTGCCTGAAACCAGACCAAACCAGACCAGACATGTAACCAACGCAGCCTTTAGGGCCTTTAGGCAGCCTCTGGAGTCTTTGAACAATTAATGTGTTGATAGGTGGCACCATGTTACTGTGAAATAATGTCACTAAATCATCAGTGTCTGTCAAATCCAAGATGGGGGGTTTACTTGCTTGATCTGTGCTGTCTCCCCTGCACGCAGATCAGTCAGTTTCTCTGTTGACTATTTGGTGGTGAGTGGTTTCCCCCTGGGCAGCTGCATCCCATGTGGCCTGGTGAGTAATACAGCAAGCAAAGCTTGTTCTCCCTGCAGTGTGTGAGGGCTGAATGTGAGTCAACTCCACATAGGAAACAAGGCACATTGTTAACGGGTGAATCGCATTGATGATCTGAACATGCCAGGCTTCTTTCTCCTTGTTTGGGTGTGACCTCTGCTGTGAAGTAAAACCTTCTCTAACATCCCTATCACCGTCTCTGGAGTAGAAGAGTCCTGACAAGCACCTTGCCCTTGTTCACACTTAGAGGCAGAAGTAGAAGCAAGGCTAAACCCAGCTTTGTCCTGACTGGTGATCTCTGCAGAAAACCTGAAGACCTTTTTTTTTTTTTTTTTTTTTTTTTAAATAAATAAATAAAAAAAAAAAAATAAAAAAACCTGAAGACCTTCACATAATGGTATTTATCCAAAACTAGCTGAACTTCTCGAGCTGACCATTTCTCAGCTGTTTGAGATGTGGCCATCATCTCATCATAAAGTGGCTGGTGGGTGTAGTTTCATAACCTCATATTTATGGAAATTTGAGCTGACCACCAGTTGAGGTTTTGGGAGAGAAGAAGATGATCAGTAAACCCTCATTTATGCTGAAGTACAGTCCCCCTCCCCAACGCCCCACACCAATTCTGGGGCGGCGTGGCTCAGGGGGTAGAGTGGTCGTCTTGGGGGCCTAAGGATTGCCAGTTTGATCCTCAGCCTGTCAAGCTCATGTCGAGGTGTCCCTGTGGAAAACACCGAACCCCATACTGCTCCTGATGGGTCGTGGTTAGCGCCTTGCATGGCAGCTTCCGCCATCATGGGTGAATGTCATGTATAATGTAAAGCACTTTGGGTATCATTCCAGGTACAGAAAAGTGCTATATAAATACAGACCACTTAACTCTCCTGAATACTGCAGCCCTGCAGAGCTCCTTCAGATACAGACTGCTGCATTCAAAGTGTGAAGGAGCCATTGCAGGTCCTTGGTTCCTGCAGCAGTTAGACTGGAATCCAGCACTGCTCCCAGTACCACAAACACACTCAATAAAATATAATTTATTATTGTGAATTCTTTTTTTTTTTATTTTATTTTTATAATTCTTATATATTAACAACATAAAGGTTTCTGGGGAACAGGCGGAGTTTGTATGTTCTCCAGCTATGCATGGGTTCTCTCCTAGCTTCCTCCTACAGTCCAAAGACGTGATGTTAGGCTGATTTGAGTCTCCAAATTCTCACTGGGAGTAATTGTGAGTCTGATTGAATGTTGTCTCTCTGTGTTGGTTCTGTGATGGAACGGGAACAGCTCTGAACAGAGTCTACTAAAAACTAAAAACTCCTTACCAGTTAGTGGAGAGTGTGCTGCTGGCCCCAGATGTTTGCCTGTTCAGCTAAAAGCTTCAATGTGTGAGACTAAAATGCAGAGGGAGGAATAAGATGGCACATCTCCAGTCTGTGTTTGAAACATTCAATGTAATACCAAGAATCAGAAAAGCCATCATTTAATTAAACCAATTTCAGGCTGAAGACGGGAACAACTCCAAAGTTGTGCAAGGTAATATAATGATGGAAATAATTTCCATCTAAATTACATGCATTGATTTAGTGAGAAAATTTAGTTGACAATACTAATGTAAATATTCTGGATCAGTTTGATGCATTTGAGTTTGTGTTAGTTAATTATCACCATTAAGTCCAATTAGATCTAGATAAATATAACATATTAACCAGGAGCTGACTTTATTTTCTTTTTCCATGTAAACAAGGATTTACTACTTCACTTTTTATAGTAGATACTATTATCAGCATTAAAGTTATCCTGGTCTGGAGCAGACTGGTTCAGCAGCACTAGTTACCATGGTAACTCAGCTGGACAGTTATCCTGGTCCTAAGCAGACTGGTTCAGCAGCACTAGTTACCATGGTAACTGAGCTAGGACTAATTTAAGCCATGATGGTAGAAGGGAACTCTCACTTTGATAATTCTCTAAATAAGAGACTTTCCCGTAATCCTGCTCCATGGAGTACCCCTCAGACCTCTTGTCTGCTTTGCCTGTCACTACTAAACAATGAATCTGGCTTCGGGTTTGTGTTGTTTATTTTGTCTATTTCAAATTTCATACATCACCTACTCCTGCAGTTGTATTTCTATCATGCACCGTTGCAGTCCAAGGATTGAAACAAGCATTTTCATTTCAAGTTAGCCTCAAATATAGACAGTCAACTGTGAATTAGCCTGCCTAAGTAAGGTCTCCAAGCTTAGAAATAAGTCACCTTAATGTTAACACAAATGACTGTGACTGCCTTTAAAAGCTTTGACTGAGGAGCAGAGCGTCTTCTTCTCTGACTACTTCCTTTGGTATGGGGTGGCTGTTAAATAATGTGATGAGCTGAGGCCAAAACTCTGGTTGTTTATTTTAACAAGAATCGTAGCCAAATGTTTTCTCCGTTGATGCTGAGCAGATGTGAGAGCTGGACTTCCCTCGTGTTATAGTTTAGTTTACAGCTGATGTCGTCTTTACTACATAACACCCACAGATCAGTCAATCATTAAATCTATCAATCAGAGCTTTATTTATATTCCCCTTTTCATTCAAATAAATATCTTACTTCTAGATAAAAACTAAATAAAATTAAATATATAAAATTAAATAACATAGAAGGAACACAATTAACATTAATAAGAAGAGATTAGAATGTCAGGTTAAGAACATCTACATCATTACAATAAATAAAATAATGAACATTAAAGCAAATATTCAGCAGCATTACACATTCTAATGATAATGGGCTAAAACATAATTATTATTCATTCTGTACTTTTTTATTTTATAATTTCTCTTTAGCATTAAATTCATGCATTTTTCATCAAATTTCATTAAGCATTTTTCTGTGTTTTACAAGAAGGAATAATGTGAGTTAAGTTAGATCAGTGGTTCTTAACCACGAGGCTGGGGCTGATGCTCGGCCTCAACTGCTTCAAACACACACACACACACACACACACGCGAAGAAGCGCCTCACAAACCACTTTGTAAGCAATAACCCCAAGAAACACATAATTCACATCCTCTGTGGAAACAACCAGCTGAAACAGATCACCAAGTGAGGAATCAGTTTGCTGTTCACTCTTCAGTTCCTCCATCGGAACTGAGAGAGGTAAGTCAGAAAGAGAGAATGCATACCTCCACTGGTTCACATTTCCAGAATCTGAGTTGGCTTGCTGCATGGAGTGCATCACCATGCATGAGGTGAAAATCCCAGGGAAACTAATCTCGTTCTGAACAGGCTGTTCTCTCACCAACGAGACAGAGGAAACCACAGGTTTATCATCAACCCACGCACGGTCTCTGGCCACACCGTTGCCCAATATCAATATGACACTAACAATAGGCAGCAGGCGCACTCCAACAGCAACCTGACCCTGAAATAAATCACAATCAAGTATAATGGTATTGTATAATGCAAAGGAAGGTGAAGCGTTGTCATGCCCATGACAGAAACTGAACAACCCATATCAGACTTTTCCAGTCAAAAGCAACTGTATCACTAAGTATTTTAACTGGCACTTTTATTCATTCACCAGACAGTCTCATCCTGCACTGCATCAGCCCTGACCACAGCTGAGCAAGCAGGTGGCTCAGAAACCGCTACACAGACCCCACTGGCCTGCACCCCAGCACCAGGCTTAAACTGGGCCTGGAAGGAATAAAACTCTGTCCTCACAGGCCCCTTTTTAATACAAAAATGACAGATTCTGCTAGCATTACATTGTCCTCAGTCACCTCCAAACACAGCAGTATGTGCTCATACGTTAAAACAGCATTGTGCATCAAAACATAGTCATCTGCCAGAGCAGCTACCCCAGCCAGAGTTGCCACCTTCTAGTCATTTATGAGGGTAGCCATATTCTCGGGGACAGAATTCTTAAACTGCTCCAAAATCATCAAATCACATAATTTTTTGAAAGTGTCCGCCTGGAGCACAGTACGCCACTTCATGAGTTAACATGTAGGTGCTGCACAAATTCTAGATGCATTTGGTTCACGGCTTTCTTCCATGTCCGATAGTGCTGGCGATAAGCTTCTGGAACCAACTCACAAGCTTTTAGTACTGTTGATTTAACCACTGCCTCCTGCGTATTGCTGAGGAAGCTGGAGGGGTCCCTGTGTTTAAAACCAGTTATCCAGGCAGCTGTTAAACAGAGGATAAACAGATAAATTGCATTTGTGACTGGTTAGAAATAAGTGTTTAATGAATCTACAGTTATGGCTGTAGCATGGAATGTTATACATCATTCACATCTCAAGATCCTGGGAGAGCCCAGTTTCTCCCAGGTTCAAGTCCCTGTGCTAGCAACTAAGGTAAAAACCACTGTGGGTCCCTGAGCAAGGCCCTTAGCCTCCGACTGCAAACAAATAAAGTTCACTTTAAACGTATAATATATTTTTGAAAATCCAACTAGTTAGAATTTACAGTGTCGTTGATATAATTATTTTATTATTTTCTGTTTTTATCTAAGGTCTCACTACCCCCCCTCTGTAGTAAACATCAACAACCACATCTGCAGTTTGTGGTTAGAATAAATAACTTTGCATTAATATGTATTCACTCTTACACATAGTAAACGATTTCAGCTTTAACTTCGGTGTTTACTGTAGCTCTTGGTGTGAAGGCATGGCTGCAGTTTGAGGTGTTCTGTACAATAACAACCTCTGAGCTACTTGTCATTTCCTTCCCTCCCTTAATGAGATTGTCTCTTATCTTTATTCCATTAACATGGGATGGACCACAAAATCAAACCTGAATGATAAAATGCATTTAATGCAATAGTGTAATGGACATCCACATCCTGCAAATAAATATTTGATGATCTCAGTGTGTATTAGTCAACAGGGAAACTTTATCTATACTCAGTCAGAAGTTGAAAAAAGTTTCATGTTAAATAACCTAAAAGTTATTTAGAGAAAGAGGCCACAGTTGTCTGTCTGTGACTCGTCACTGGGCTCACATGCTTAACTAAAGATAGCAATTCTGCAGCACCTGTTTTGTCTAATGAGACAAGAGTATTTGTTTTTACAGACTACAGGTTTATAACAGTGGCTTCGCAGATTCATGTGATTTCAAATAGATTAGTCTTCTTCCACATACAATAAAAAACACAAAAATATAACAACTTTTCCAACTGCAAAAACCAACATTTAACCTTAAGCATTTTTGATGCAGTGCAGGGTGAGAAATAATTTCCAATTACTTATTAGGAAAGCTGTCACAGTACTACAATGTCAAATCCAATACTCACTTAAAAAACAGAGGGCATTAATGGGTCTCCACTGCTATCCAGGAGGAAGAGTAGCAGCATGAGGAAGAGAAGCCATTTAAATTCACCTTAATTCATTACAACTGAATCATTGGAGGATTTAAAGCTTCACTACTAAACTTTGGCTTATTTTCTCAGAGTTAAGAACCAAATAAAAAATGCAATTGCTCAAAAAAAAAAATTATTTTAAAATAATCGTGGCAAATGTTTTTTTTAATAAAGGAAAATAGATCTTAAACAAAACTTTAAACAGCTGGCGATGTCAAAATTTAAGTTGTGTTATCTTGTGACTATTTGCGTTGTTTTGTGGCTAATTGTGTTGCACCTTATTATCTTGTGTTACGGCTCATTTTGTCGCGGCTAACTGTTTTGTATTCTGGTTCATTGTGATGGTTTGCGGCCGTGTTGTGGCCAAGCTGCAACCTCTGGCGGTGAAATGTGAAAAAAATTGCAGTTTACTCCTCATCCACTAGGGGCTCCAAAACAGAGCAAATCCTCATAGACTCCCATGTTAAAAAGACCAACTTCACAGCAGAAACAAACATGTTTAAAGCCTGGTACAAAAGTTCATTTTAGGATTAATAGGTAAAGTTTACCTTCATGAAAACTGTGAGGGGGGTGAATTTTTTCTAACTCATCCATTTGGATCTCATTTAATCTTGAAATTTGGCATAATTAGGGGCATGTCATTTTGACTGACATGTATCCAGTATCCGCGGCAAGAAAGGAGAGTGCAGCACACCCGGTTTTTAGCCGGCTAACAGTGCGCCTTAGCTTTAGCCTACATACTTTCATTAGCCAGTTAGCTCACGTTAGATCCGAGTTGGCTCAGTTACAATACAATACAAGAATTTAAGCCAAAAAACAAAACAAACAAAGCAAGTACTATCACTACGTGAATAAAACATTATAATAAATAGACAAATAGGCAAATTACAGTCAGTGCAATATGTTTATGGTTATAGTGCAAATAATAAGAACACCGGGTGCGTGTTCGCCACGATACGACTGCACCACAGTTTTGTTCCGACCTTTGTGGCGCGGCAATTTTTACTGGGAGCGTGTCAGGTGTGGAGAACCCGCGAGTGCAGTCCACATAGCAGGATCCGTGAGATCGCGAAATCACAGAAGGATTGGAGAACCTTGTGATTCTCCACTTCCAGGATAAGCGTCTTGTCGTCTATGATGACACAAAAAAAACAAAACACTGAGACGCCCTGTGACCAGTTAAACACGTAATGTTTTCATGGTTCTGCAGCGCACATCTGCACGGGGCTTTTATTTTGAAAAATACCAGAAGCTTTTACACTGCTCCCATGTCTGATTTCCTGTATGCCCATATCTGAACTGGGGAAATTGACGCATTCTAGGTGAATGAAGTGTCAAAAATAGACAAAAATTCTGCGGAGCACCGCAACAATGCCCTTTTGGGACTCTTCTGATATGCGCTGCGGCGCACCTGGTATAAAACAAACCATTGACTAAAACGGCTGCGAAAGCAGTGGAGGCCGTGGCGCAGCTACATGTACTGAGTGGGCTCGCAGGTGGTGGGCCGTGGGTCTGGGCTCTCCTATTGTCTTCCTTCCCCTCCTTTCCTCACCCACATGTGGTGGGTGGTGCCTTCTGGGGTTGGTGGCTGGTCATTGGCTCCAGTCGCTGTGTGTCCTGGTCGTGGGAACAGCTGCTCCTGGCCTGTCCTGCTCTGGGGGGCCTCCTGGGGAAAAAGGGGGGCCTACTGCTGCCAGCTGCTTACCTTCTGGAGGGAGGTTCGCTTCCCTCTGGACTTACATCTCAGGACCATTCTCCTTCCCTGCTCTCTCGCACAAACATGTAGGGAGTTTGGAGGCGTGCACGTTATGTTGGGTGGAGCAGGGGCCATCTACGTGGCCTCGTTGGCTGCACCCTGTGGTGACTCACCTCTCAGTAGGTGCATTTGAATTACCCCTAGAATTGCGCAAAAACTAAATATCGCAATAAAAAACGGTAATGATAACACCTACATTTTCGCATTTACCTTTCACCAGACGTGACATAGGGGGTCACTTTACCAGTTCATTTCAAATAAAGATGGCACGGTGTTAGTAGACGCAGGAGGAGATGGAAATCTTTTTACAAATAATTAAAGAAAAATATATAATCGTCATCCTTGGTAGCAATGAAATGCAGAGTTTTACAAAGAATTAGAAATCTCCTTCCTCCTCAAAGTGGAGCTAAAGCACTAAACACCATTCAATGGAAACACCTGCAAATCACAATTGCACTTTGTCGAAATTTTAGAAATATCCCTTTTATTTTGTGAAAAACTGTAATGGAAACGCAGCTAGTTTTAATTACACTTATGGCCTATTTATGCTCGATGCAGAAGATGGACGGACATTTTTGTCCGCCTTCTGCATTGGTTACACGCATAATAATTTGGTCCGTTTTCAGGGAGCTTAGCTAACCGTTGCTTGACGCAGAAGACGGAGCAATACCGCTGAATACCACAGGGGCAGTGCTGAGCAGAATAGCTGGCATGTGACCAGCAAAAGAAACAAACCTGAGAAGAAGAAGAGGCTTAGGAAGTAAAAAAAGCAGAAGAAGAATGAAGGCCTTGGGTGTCTTGGGTAAGAGGAAGACACAATTCCAGTTTGCAGGGAGGGCTGTGTCTGGGCTCTTGGGGCCCTGGGCCCTGCACCCTGGCCACCCTGGATGGCCAGTGCCTGGCAGAGTTGGCGGCTGCTGATCTTGGCTTGCCAGGCCTGTGGGGAGGCTCTGGCTGGGGGCTTCCTCTGCTGCCCTCTGGGTTGGCCTGGGGTCATCTTTGTGGTGGGGTGGCTTGGGTTCATGCTCTGGGACTGGTGCTGATGGCCCGGGTCTCTGGGCCGCCCTAGTCTGCCTCTAGCCTCCATAGAGGCGTGGTCACATTTGCAGGATCACACTCATCTCTAATAACTCCTTATTCCTCATCCTCTGCATGCTGACACAGCACTGAGGTGTCCAGTGGGTTTATACACTAAGAGATGCTTTGGTTCAGGTGTGTGTGTTTCTGGTATTTTGGTTGTTGTTGTAAAACATGTTTGTTTGATTTTTATTTATTTATTTTTGTTGTTTAGGTCTTGGTTATTTCTTTAGGGACTGATGAATGATGAAAATGATGAATGATTGAAAACTTAGTTTACCTGTAAAAACTGTGGAAACCTGTTGTTTTTCTGTACAGGTGTAGCAGCTGGTTGTCTGGTGTTAGTTTGGATTGAAAGTCCGTTGCTTCTATCTGTTGTGTCCTTATCTCCTCTTTCTTTTTTCTACTTTCCATTTTACTTCTCTTCACAATTCTCCTTTTTTTCTGTCCCCTCTGGTCAGGTCCAGCAAAACAAATTCCATAATTCAAAATAAATAAGATAAGAAAAAAAAAAGATTATCAAGAGGAGCCTTATACCCATAAAGCTCCTCTTGGCAAAGCAAATTTGTTCGGCATAACACAGCAGCCAGACCATCATTCTGCCGTCACCATGCTGGACAGGACAAGTTGGGGGGGGGCAATAAGCAACACGTGACTGACGAAGCGACTTTACAGAAATACAAGTCTAAAGTTGCTCATAACAAGCTGACTTGACCACACTAATCAGGAACTTTTCTTCTCTCAGTGTTTGCTCTTCGTTGTGGTTTTGTTTCCTCATATGGGATGATTTTTTTTCTGGTGAAGAACTTTGAAATTCCAATTTCAGTTGTTCTCAAAGGCCAACGTTAGGATATATTATCCATCAACTATCTACTCAACTAGTAACTGATAAGTGGTATGCGTAACACATATATACCTTTGCTTTGTCTTTATAAATGCGGCGATCATCTGAAGGAAAGCGGCGCAGTCTTTACACACATGCCCACATTCTTCACACACATACACACACACACAGAGTGAGTAAACAAGATGGAGTCAGATGTGGGCACCACGAGGCAGCATATGTGTGTTCTCTTTCAGTTTGTAGCCTCACTCTATTGGAGGAAGCCTGATGAGTCACAGGGTTAAAATGAGCTTGGATAAGGTCAGTGCCCAGGCAAGGGAGGGGCCAAGTCTAAACATGGCTACTCCCCAACTTTTAGCCAATCAGCTGTATTCAGTATCAGATGTCGGTACTATAAAGTTGGTATTTATTGTCTGAGAAACCATCCATTTTTAGGGCTGGCTGCATAACAGCAAGCCAAGCAGAAAATGATTCTTATACAAGTTTGATAAACCTTCAAATAAATAGTGGAACTAGTAGTTTGTCTTCTTTACTGTAGAATGGACATGTTTTTTTACATCAACTGGACACTGGGGGAATAATTTACTACTATTTCAGATCCTTATCAATAAATAATATATATGTAATTATTCTGATTATTTTAATCCTTTATTCAATAGTTTGATAACATAATGTGTTGTTTTTATGGAAAAAAAATAGACATAAAACTAGTTATTTCCATACAACAGATGTAAGGGGATTGGGATTTTATTTAAAGATCAGAACCAATGTTTTTTACTAATTTTTAGTACACTTAAGAGTGATTGAAAAATAAAATAAAAATTCAACATCTCCCAACTTATGTTATTTATGGAAAATAACCCATTTTGTGTGTGTGTGTAAGTGTGTGTGGTATTATTTAATGGTTTAAAATAATTTGAATAATTGCAAGTTTAGTCGTTTTGATCTATCTATCTATCTATCTATCTATCTATCTATCTATCTATCTATCTATCTATCTATCTATCTAGTGAACTGTTCTGTCATAGAAACATTCTTCCCATTTTGAATTAACTAGAGAAACAAATCTTGATGTCCCAGTTTTCCTCCAGTACATAAACGCGACATCAGTGTGTGAAACTGGAGAGTCCGCGTGAAAAAGTCCCACACGGCGCATGTAAGCTGATCTGTGCTTGAATGTAGTCTGTTCTGTGCCTGTCAGGCCACTCGTGTGAACGTGTAAAGTTATTTTATTTATTGAAATTGTTTAATAGTTACATGCAGCATCACTTATATCGCATTTAAATGTGGACTTTCCTCATATTGTGTCATTAAATTAAGTACTTTTGGTTTCAGCTTTCACTCACCTACAATAGAGCTCAGAATATGAACACTCTGCAGCTGTAATCACACATCCTGTCGCACCCAACCCATAGTGCACTCATCCAATTAAACAATGAAAGTCTACACAGACTTGATTGAGTCCATTAAACTAATCTCATAGCAAATTAAAGCCTCATTCAGATTCTCCTTTGGAGATATCCTGGTGAAGCGTAAAGACGCATGAAGTATGGCTCATCTTATTCTCCAAATTCGTCAGTGTGACTGCATACCATCCTACCAGCCCCTCTCTCTTTCTCTCTCGCTCGCTCTCTCATTGTAGTCAGGTAATTTCGGCTGCGCGCGGCCCCGCGGCGGGCGCGCATACCATCGGGCAGGCGGGACTCGGCGCTGGCACAAAAGCTGCCGTGGAAGAAGAAGCAGAAGAAGAAGATGATGATGAGTGGGGAGACGTCCGGGGCAGTGAAGAAAGGAATAAGCGTTAGAAATGAGTCCAGAAAATGTGCAGAGCGCTTCTGGAAGATCTTTCCTCACCTCATCCTGTGTGGCAGCCTGGTGGCGTACGCGGCGCTGGGCGCGCTCATCTTCCAACACATCGAAGGAGGGACCCCCTCCAGGACCGAGCGGGAGTACCACAAGTTTCTGACTGAAGTGGTCCACATCGTCCAGAACGACACCAGTAAGTCCCCACCAGCAGCTTTGTTGCGTTCATCTACATCCAGTTAAACGTCGATGACTTTACCAGATGTGGAGATTTAATCTGGGCTTGTTTTGCACGGACCTGGTCTTATCTTACTTTAATTAATCACTTCATTAATGGCTGAATGACTTGAACATTTCAGATAACAGCTCCTGCTCACATGAATGTGTCCTGAGAGATGTGAAAGACAAGATGAAGGAGTTTAGGTCCATATGGTTCCAGAGACCCAGCAGGTGGACTTTCTTTAACTCCATGTTCTTCTGCTGCACCGTCTTCACAACAGTCGGTGAGTCAGTCAAAGCAGCAAACAATAACATGTCACATTTTATGTGTATGTTTATTTTAAAGTGCAAACTGGTATGTATAAATATATAAATCCAGCATCTGAGTCAGAGCCAGAGTCGGTCCAGCTAACAGCTCTTTGGAATCATCTTATTGCTAAAATCCTGCTTTCTGTCAGTCAGACTATCTGATCTTTGCTGGTTTTCAACAAATGACGTGTCTTTGTGACAGGCTGCTGGTAAAAAAGAGTCTAAAGATCCATGCTAATCCAAATTTATTTGTAAAGCACTTTAAACAAAGGCATGGCAGGACGAAAGTGTGGTACAGAGTACATGCAGACAGAATACACCAAAAATTTAAATAACGAGTGCTAAAAGGGAGCAACAGAAATTCCATTAAAAGACAATAAAAACAATAAGACAACAAAGAAACTTTAAAATCATAAGGTAATAAAATTGTAAAATAAAAATATCAAATGCCAAAGTCCCTAAAACAGGTGGATTTGGGAAGATTTAGAGTCTGATAGCTTGGCAGCGCCAAGTCCTTCCACAGTCTACGGTCCCCTCGGAGCTGCCGCTTTGTTCAAGGTCGCCCATTTTGTCTTCACAGGTGTGTCAGGATGTAAGAGCTGAGAGAGGTGGAGAGGAACGGGATCATGAAGGACTTAAAAACAAACATTTTAAAATGAATTCTTAAAAGTTCAGCGAACCAGTGGAGGGATGCTAAAATACCGTGATAATATGTACGTGTGCTGCTGCGTAGTGCACCATCTGGAGGCGACTTAGAGAGGATGCATAGACCCCGAAATACAAAGCACTGCAGTAAGCCAGGCCAGGAGTAAGAAAGAAATCCAGTTCAAACCAGTTCTTTGCTAAACTGTCTGTTATGTGTCGACACAACTCTGGTTCATCTCTTGAGTTAGGATCCTTTTTCTCCCTGAAGGATTCAGAGGTCAGAGTTCCTCTGCAACTGGTCCAGAATTAGGACTGGACTGGAACCGGTTTGGTAACAGGACTGGACTGGAACTGGTTACTAGGACTGGACTGGAACCGATTTGGTAACAGGACTGGACTGGAACTGGTGTGGTGCCAGGACTGAACTGGACCTGGTTCAGTACCAGGCCTGGACTGGAACTGGTGCGGTGCCAGGACTGGACAGCAACTGGTCCGGTACAAGGCCTAGACTGGAACTGGTCCGGTACCAGGCCTGAACTGGAACTGTTCCGGTAACAGGACTGCACTGGAACTGGTCCGGTACCAGGACTGGACAGGAACTGGTCCGGTACCAGGACTGAACTGGAGCCGGTTAGGTACCAGGTCTGGACTGGAACTGGTCTGGTACCAGGACTGCACAGGAAATGGTCCGGTACCAGGACTGAACTGGAGCCGGTTTGGTACCAGGACTGGACTGGAACTGGTCTGGTACCAGGACTGGATGGGGAATGAGGGAAAAAAAACAGAAAATGTCCACAGAAAAACTCTTTTGATCAAGACCTCTTCAGAAAATTACCCGTAAGTGGAAAAATACATAAATGTCATCAGTGATCTAGGTTCAGGGGGATACTGGTCATACTGGGAGTGGTGGCAGCAGTTCATTGGTTTGGTGGGTCAAAGTGTCTTTAGGTAAGATGTTGAACATCACATCGCTTTCATTTCAGTTAATTTAAAATGCAGGAGCATCAGTGGCTCAGGCGGTAGAGCATGTCGTCCAATGACCGAAAGGTTGGCGGTTCGATTCCCACTCCTGCAGTATCTGTCGTTGTGTCCTTGGGCAAGAAGCTTAACCCTCCTTGCCTCCAGTGTTGGCATCACTGGTGATGAATGTTCGGTGATGGTTGGAGAGGCCGTAGGTGCGGACTGGCAGCCACGTCTCCGTCAGCCTGCCTCAGGGCAGCTGTGGCTACACACGTAGCTTAGCATCACCAGGTATGAGTGAGGAGTGGATGAATAAAGGATACACTATGTAAAGTGCTTTGGGTGCCTTGAAAAGCGCTATATAAATCTAATCCATTATTATTATTAAAATAATATGCTACAGTCTAGAACAGTGGTTAACAACCTGGGGTCCAGGACCCCCCAAGGGAGCCCCCAAAAGAGCACAGAGGGTCCCTGAGGCTTTGAACATTAGAGCCATTGTGATAAATGTCCACAAACTACCTATTTTAAGGAAATAAAGTAAGGCTGTATGTTGTTCATTTAACTTTGGCTTTATCAAAGGACAGGACTCAACCAGGACACATTATTTATGGTGAAAATCTCACTTTTGAAAGTATAAAACCAGCATGGTTTCAGCACAGGGTGGGTCAGGGGGTCCACGGTATATAGTATATGCATGAAGGGGGTCCCAGAGAAGCCACTGGTCTAGAATATGTGACATATTTTACATGGAAAGAAAATGTTTTGAAGTATTTATATCAGGAAGAATCGGTTTATGAACACCCCATGTCCACTAGGAGTGTTTCAGTTCACTGATCTACACCAATACATTGATTTAAGCAGATCTAAGCACTGATCTAAGCAGAAATCTGGATCAATCATGGATGCAGTAATCATCTATCAGACGTTCCTCATGTGGAATCATTTCTTTTCCTTTCTTCTAATAACCATAATGTCCATTTATAAATGTGGATATCAGCGGTGTGATAAATTCAGACTGAGTTTCAGGAAACTGATGAGCTGGTTATCCTGGCTGAGCTGCTCCAGACCAGGCTAACAGCTGGAGTTGTTTATCATCCCCCACTCAGAAAAATCTCCTGGAGAAATGACTTTTTGTACAGTTTTAAACCAATTTAATAATCTAGTCTGGTGATTTGCTCTTTATTGATAATGCAGCTAAAACCCTGGTCCCCATGGTAACAAGGCGATGGGACGGGACACTGAAATGAAGAGAGGAAGAGGATGTGAGGCAGTGAGAAGGGAAGGCAGGGTGGACCAGAGCAGACAGGTGCAGAGCAGCCAGATGATGGATGGCCTAGGATTTGAAAAGGATACAGAAACTTATGGGGAGCCAGTGAAGCTGTTGTAGAACAGAAGTGATGTGGGAAGAGGATGGTTTAGTGGTTATCCGGGCAGCAAAATTCTGGACCAGCTGAAGTTTATGGAGTGGTTTGTGAGGTAGACTGAAAAGAAGGTAGTCCAGGTGGGAGGTGACCAAGCTGTGGACATAGTGGAGTGAGGAGTGAGGGCGGGGCGAAAGCGGTTAATGTTGAAGATGGAGACTGAGTTATGTTACTGATGTGGTGCTGTGGAGGGCGACACCCAGACTTTTAACCTGAGGGGAGGGGGAACTGAGACAGAGAAGCTGTTAGTTGAAGGTGTGCTGATGAGAAAAGATCAAGAAATTATTTTCACATATGATTTTTTAGTTGATTTGCTTTCAAAATAAAGATCTTCAAGCTGTACACCCTCCAGTCCACTCAGCTGTCAGCTGGGACCTTGGGGAGTGACTTTGTGAAACATCACAGTTTAATGAACCCTGGTAGAAATGGCTCAGCCGGTCGGTAAGGCCTACACATGACGGGACACCTGTTTCTTCTCATTACAGTACCATCATTTCTACGTAACACACTTTTCATTTGAGGCACATCTTGGTGGTTCGTGAATGTTCTGCTGAAGCTGCCCCAGTAGAGGCAGAGTTATAAACAGTGCAGAGCAAAGGAAGCAGCAGCAGCTTGAACAGTGTCCTCAAAGCTTCCAGATGTCATCACCTGAGGGTTTGGTTCAGTTTGGTTCTTGTTGGATTTCTCTTTCTAGTGTTGTTTTTTTTTCTTTGTCTCTAGCTTTCATTTCCTGCTCTGCCGTCACACCTGCTTCTCATTCATGGCACAGTTTTGAGATTACTGATAAGGTTTCAGTGTCCATGTTACAGGTTTATGTATGTGTTCAGGGTGGAGTGTTTTTTAAGCTGCAGTGGTCAGTAAAGTAACTGTACACACCTCCAGGGTGGATGGTCCTTTATAAGAGGAATCTCTAAAAATATAAAGACATGTCATGAGATAAGGTTAATCCAAAACAGACCTCTGTGTCTCTAGAAAAAATGTCCAACAGTGTAAGAAAAAGAAAAGTAATAAATACAACAGGTAAACGAAATATAAGCAAATTGAGACGAGCAGAGGAAATACTGAAAATCATTTTATGAAATTTGCCAGGTTTTTTTTTTTTTTTCAGTTTCTTTGTGCTTCCTCTTCGTTTCCTCTCCTCGGCCCTGACAGGTGGCTTCATCCACTGGTGCAGAATCAGAGGGGATTCAAAGAATCTGATTGGTTCAGCCTGCTGTCAGTTAAAAAAAGAACCAATGAGCTGCAGACAGAAAACAGAAAAGATCAGTTTGCTGATGCACCCCAATGCTCGTAACAGTGCTCCTGGGTGTTAGTAGGATTTGTTTGTAGTTAAGTACAAATCCAAGATAAAAGATTTTGATAATTTTTTGTATTTAATGCATTTGTTCATAGGAACACTTAAGTCCTACTTACGAACTTTTTACCAAGATTGTGGCATCTATGAAAATCTTCGTATCTTGGATTTGTTGTTGGGTCAGAAGTAATCATAGAAACACTCAGGAGTACTCTTACGAACATTTGAGTACCAACATGTAAAAATGACTGTGTCGTTTTCTGATGTGTGGTTAATTAAAATGCAATAATGAAATGACAGTAAAGCTTTTGTCAGATTTGTAAAAACAACTTGGTACTTTACAAAGCATTTTTTATTTTAAAATAAATAGAAGATATTACAGATATTATCATGATAATTTCCATCAGGGGAAAAATAATGTATGTTTGATTAATTTAATTCACTCAACAAGTCACAGTCAAGATGGATTTAATTCTATTGCTGGTTTAAATAAAACCGTCTGTGTAATAGACTGAACACACGTGCACACCAGATCTTTTCTGTCAGCCACAAGAACGTCACTTCATAACGTCCATGTCATTACGACCATGTGGTCTCCTGCTTCCCAGGATGAGAACTCCTTCATCCTGCACTGGGGCTTCATGGGCATGAACCTCCAACATGTAGCAGCTGGTGACTCATTTATACATGTCTTTTAATAACATTTTCCACAACAGTGTTATTTATTATGATTAGCTTTATTACAAGAGCGAATATTGAAGTTCAGGAGGAATTAATGTCTTTATGACATTCATTCCTCTTTATAGCTTTATATTCTATCAACTTTGTTCATAAAGCTGCTTTTACATGATCTCCAGCTCACTGTCTGGTTGTTTATTACCAAGTTATCACTTTACAAATAAGGACAATCAGGTTTCAGTGCACATCTTTACTATTACTTACCTTTATTCATTCTTTGTCCTTATGTTTGTTTGCCTGGTCTGTCTTACCTTTGTGGCTGCACATGCTCCTTCAGTCTCATGACCTTTTAGTGGTATTCTTCATCCGTCTAAGAGGAAAGAGAAATTTTGCAGCCTACAAACACATTCATGAATCTGATGGAGACTTTTCATTAAACACTTCATAAAAACAACTTTAGAACTAATTAAATTAGATAAGAAGATATTGGTGAATGAGGCCTGGTGTTAAGCTGGAAAAAAACAAAAAAATGACCCATACAGTCTTTGTTTAGAGTACGAGAACTAGTCCACATAGTGCAATATGTGAACTGCAGTCTGTAAATTCTGACTATAACCGCTGCATTTTATCCTCATGAGCCAACACCCTGTACACAGTTTGTGTGAAGTGGGCGTCGACCCTGTTCACACTCTTGTTGGTTTTGAAGTGCTCATATATTGAGCGCAGTAGAACTGAGAGAAGCGGGTGAAAACTTTACTGCATTTAAGCATCTTTAGCAGTCGGCCATGTTGGAGCTGCTCAAAGAAAAGAATAAGAAATGTCATCCTGTCAAGACGCATCCGTAATGGCCAAAAACTTACCCCCACATCTGTGGTAAGAAATAAAATAAGGACATGAAGCGGAAAAATGTTAAAGGTAGGGTAGGAGTCGTTTTCCAGCAGCATTTTTACTATATTGCTTAAAATCCCCTCTCACCCTGAGTGCAGCCAATTAATTAAATGTTCTAACACAAAAATGAAAAGTAAAGTAGACACCTGTGGAACGGACAGGACTGAAAAACACCATCCAATCATTTTGACCGATTGTTCTGAAAGACTGGTTGATGATGTGTATAAAACTCAGCTGCCATGTGTCCCTCCTCCCTCAACCCCTCTTCGTCCACAAATCACTGGCTCTCAGAGACTTGGAGTAGTTGTAGAGGCAACGAAGCCAGAGCCAGAGCCAGAGCCAGAGCCTTGCTAGCTTACTAACTAAAGATATGGTATACACTAAGGGACATTGTGGCAAAAAGGTGCCTCTATCGAGTCAGAAAAGAAGAACTGTTTAAGAGAAGGCTACTTCCAAGAAAAAAAGCTGAAGTAGGGCCAAACAAGAGCACTCTCGAAGCCTTGGTGTTATGACCCCCTTTTTGTCTAGGGGAAAAGGGTCCATAACAAACCGGACCAGACTTCGTCAAAATGGTATAAATAAAAGTATTTATTAAAACAATTAAATAAATACAGATTCCTATAAACAAAAATACAAATACCGGGTTCAATAAACAAATAAAGGGTTCCTATAACAAAATATACCATGTCCTGTTACAAATAACATAAAGTGTCCTTTTTCAAGTTTACTATACAAAACAAAATAACCAAAAATTACCACCTGAAACCTCCTCCTATAACTTTAACTTTTAACAATGGAAAACAAACCACAAAAACTTCCTATAAACCAAACTTCGTGCATACGTATCAAACATAAACTGAAATATAAATAGTCTTTTCTGTAAACCACAATTTCTGTCAATTAGAAAAGCTCTCACAGATACTACAGCCACTTCTAAACCCACACAGGGACAACACACGAAAGAGTCTATTCCAAGCCGGCGAACTGTGTGCCCACGGTACACAGTCGCCCAGAAAGATGGTGAAGCTGGCTTTTATCCATGAGGCACCGCAGAAGTGGGTCTTGAGTTGAGCAGCTCTGACGTGAAGGGGGAGATGTTCCACAGCTTTGGAACACAGAGAAAGCTCTGCCGCCCCTGGGCTTGAGTTTAGCAGACGGGAGCTTCCGAAAGAGCTGAAGAGGACCTCAGAGTCCTGGCTGCAGCATGCTGGTGTAGCAGCTTTTACTGGGTCCTAAAACTAACAGGAAGCCAGTGCAAGGAGGCGAGCACAGGGGTGATGTGGTCAAGTCGTCTTGTCCCTGTAAGCAACGAGGCAGCAGCGTTTTGAGCTGCAGTCGGTGCAGAAATGAATGGTCAATGCCATAATACAGAGTTGCAATAACCTAAGCTGGACATGATGAGCAGATGGAGGACTTTTTCTAGGTCATGCTTGGGGAAATAAGGCTTTAACTTGCCAAGTAGCCTAAAAAGGAAGAAAACGTTTTTTTAATACAGAACTGACCTGCAGGTGGAAGTTAAAGGAGCCATCAATAATCACACCCAGATTTTTAACATGGGTTCGGCAATGCGAAGTAAGCAGACCGAGAACACTAGCCATTTAGTGTACCATTTAGAAACTCAGAACTTCCAAAAACTACAATTTCAGTCTTTTCCTTATGTCAGGAGGAGTATGTGGTCCATCGTGTCAAAGGCTGCAGTCAGGTCTAAGAGAATCAGGACAGCAGGACTTCCAGAGTCAGTAGCTAAAAAAATGTCATTAAAAACTCTTTTCAGTGCTGTGGAGGGACTTAAAACCACACTGAAACTTTCTAAAACTTTACTAAAATCTAAGTGAGACTGTATTTGTATGTGCCAATTTTTTCCAAAGACTTTTGATCAAAAAGGTAGTCTAGAAATCGGCCTTTATACCTTTAATAATTTATTTATTGAGTTTGTTTAGTTTTTTTTATACTTAAATTTTTTATTGTTTTTATGACAAGAAAAACAACATAAAACTTCAACAGCACAGTACAATAAAAGAGCCTCAGGACCAGACCTCAAGATTAAGTAAGTAAGTAGGGTTTATACATACTGGTATTCAATAAAATTTATACAAGTATCACCTGTAAATATAGCGCATGTAAATAACAGAACGAAAAAAAAGACCTTTAAATCGAAGGTATAAATTGGTAGTGGGGGGGTCATCAAGAAACTTCCTTATTCAGTCAAAAATTCTGTCCATCTTCTCCAGCTTGTCCGATACAAGTCTTTTCTCAATCTGAGTAAAAAGGTCAGTCTTTCCATCTCATGAATCTCTTTCATTATTTCAAGCCAATCGTTAACTATAGGTGGGTCGGTCTGTAACCATTTACAAGTTATTGCTTTCTTTGCTGCCACAATCATTATTTTCAAGAGGTATTTAGCACTTCCTGTTATCTCCTCTGGTACATCACGAAGATAAAGCATTGTAAATTTCAGAGGAACCTGTTGTCCAATAATTTGCTGTGTAGTTGTCAAGATATTTTTCCAGAATGTTTGTAATCTTGGGCATCTCCAAAAGATATGATAGTGATTTGCCTCATCATCGCCACAATTTCTCCAACATGCGTCGCTCGTAGATACAAGATAAGTTTTCATTTTAGGGGTGATGAAAAAATGGACACGTCTTATTTATTGCAGTTTGTATATAAAACTACAAGCGTCACCACAAAAAGTCCATTGCTGATTAATCAACTTTGTTATCTCAGTTTTCTCTTCCCATGAATTGATATGTGAGATTCTTGTGATGATACATTACTGAGTTTCTTACCTTCTAAAATGCAGTAAGTGGTAAAAAAGCACGTCAGCTAATGGCTAATGGGTTAGCAGCAACAGGAAGCTCACAGCTCTAACAATACAAGGCACTCTGAGAGGAAAATGCCATTTACGTCACAAAAAGCTTGTTAGAGGTTTAGAAGCACATCCTCTTTAGTGTTCTTAGTTAAATGTTCACACAATCATTGTTCTCAGAAAAGTTGATTTAGACTAAAAACGTCCTGGAGGTTGAGGATTCAACATTATTTCAGCCTGAGTGAAACTACAGTATTTCTTACATTGTTGTAGTGTTGGTGTATGCTCCTACACTTCTGTTACATTCATTTACTTAGACTGAAGGTGAACAAGTGTTCTCATTATACTCAAGCTGAAAAAAATCTGTTTCCTCCTTATTCCTCCTAATTGCTTACAGGAGGTTGTAAAGAATGCTACCAGATTAGCCAGGTTAGATAAACCAAATAAACTATTTGGCTTTAACCTGTTAATCCCAGGAAAAAAAAACTAAGCTAAAAAGTAACTGAAGAATTACTCCAAAATAATAAAGTTGATATTCATGTTATTGGTGTCATCTAGAAAGCTCAGAAAAAAGATTCCCAGTGTGAAATGTTGTGTCTGTTATGTCTGCGTAAATTACATAGAAATGTTTCTTTACCCCTGATGTGATAGAGGATAACACATCAACACAGATGCCATTGATTACCTTCAGCAACTTAGTAATTTATAAACCTTAATGTTGGACCTAGAACACACTTTGTCTGGTTTTATGAACATTAGGGTCTAAATTTTAAAAACTATTAAAAGTAACATTATTCTCCTGTTTTTGTTGCTGTTGCTGTTTAGGTATGTTATTGGGAAATTTTGTGCCTTTTTCATGCCATTTTGGCTTTCTGATTAAATATAGCTGAAGTTTCCAAAAAGATATTATACCTTATCGTTTTAGAATTTTATTGTTGGTTCCTTGAATTAGCTTAAAATTGTAAAGATACACAAAAACTAACTAATTTGATGCTGAGGACAAAAAATGATCTATTGAAAACCAGATAAGTTTTGGAACACTAGGCGTCTATTTTAAATTTTCATATTTGTCCACTTTTTTTCATATTTATAGCAAGCAATTGGGATTTTTCTTTTTTTTTTCAGTTTTTTTTTACCATATAAAATGTGGTATTTGTAAACAAAATGACATTTAAAGGGCTAAAAAGTACAATTAATATGTGTTTTCTGATATATATCTAATATATCTGATATATATATATATATATATATATATATATATATATATATATACTTCTTCCGGGGACTTCTTCTGGGGACTCGATCTGAATCCAAGTGGTGTTTTGATGCTGGACTTCTGTGCTCGTCATGTACTGTCCATAACGAACACCTTGTTCAGGCATAAGAGTGTCCACATGTGCACTTGGCACATGTGGACACTCTAGGCCGCAGTACGATGATCAACTTTGTAGTCGTGTCGTCGGCCGCATGTTCTGGACACTGGGGTGAAGAGAGGGGCGGAGCTTTCAACTGATCACCACCTGGTGGTGAGTTGGAAGGATGGAGCGGGAGATCAACAGGCGGATCGGTGCGGTGTCTGCAGTGATGTGGACTCTGTATCGGTATGTCCTGGTGAAGAAGGAGCTGAGCCAAAAGGCAAAGCTCTCAATTTACAGGTCGATCTACGTTCTTACCCTCACCTATGGTCACGAGCTGTGGGTAGTGACCGAAAGAACAAGATCGCGAACACAAGCGGCTGAAATGAGTTTTCTCCGCAGGGTGGCCGGGCTCTCCCTTAGAGATAGGGTGAGAAGTTTGGTGATCTGGGAGGGGCTCAAAGTAGAGCCGCTGCTCCTCCACCAGCCAGATGAGGTGGCTCGGGCATCTGGTTAGGATGTCTCATGGACGCCTCCCTGGTGAGGTGTTCCTGGCACGTCCCACCGGAAAGAGGCCCTGGAGAAGACCCAGGACATGCTGGATGGACTATGTCTCTCGGCTGGCCTGGGAACACCTCGGGATCCCTCCGGATGAGCTGGTGAATGTGGCCGGGGAGAGGGAAGTCTGTTTATATACATATATATATATATACAATGTCAGGCTGAAGTTGTTTTAAAAGACTAACTCATTTAAACTAGAAAAATATTAAGAATGAATTTTTTACAGCAGCTTTTGTCCTTTATTTTTTAAAATTCAGGAAAGGAATAAAAAGCAATTGGGCCTGACTCAGCAGGTTCCTGCTCTGCAGAAACATAGACAACAACACATAGATGGTACAATCACGCATTCTTACAGAGGGAGGAAACAATGGTCGGAGGAGACTGTGGGGCCACATCTTCGGTCACAGCAGTTACTGTTTGCCAAATGGTGGTTTTGTGTGGTTTTAAACAGTCCTGCTGATGTTCAAGTGCTGAAATGCTGTGCAATCTTGTTCCAGGCTTTGATCAGCCCATAGAAGAAGGATCTTTGTCCATAGCAGTTCCTAAAGAGCGGTAATCGCATAAGTCCATTTGTAACTGACTGTAAATGGACTGTACTTATAAAGTGCTTTTTAGTTACAAGTTGACCACTGCACGCTTACAATGAACCAGTCTGGAGAAGGCTGGTGCAGTCTTTTGTCTCACCCCCAATTAACAAAAGTCAGTTTCCCCAAGGGTGCACAAAATGACTGACAAACACTTGTGATCGCGTGAAACAGCATCGCATGGTGAGTTCCCAAGTGTACATAGTGAGGGTTAGGTGTGTCTGAAGAGCCAATTCATCTCGCGTAGTAGGCCGATGCTTGCTTAGGTGGATGTTTTTTGCGGCGGTATGTTTATTTTTCTCTCACGTCGTGCAGAAAAACCAGATCAAAGCAAGTAGATTTTCATTCCCTCCTGCATGAGGCAAACTTATTTCTATAGCACATTTAAAATACAGCCTATTACAATAAATACAGTTAAAAGCAAAAGAGGAACAATAAGAGATTTATAAAAGCAGATACAGTAAAAGTAATAAAAATTAATAGTAAACAATTAATTAAAAATAAAAGTTTTTAAAAGATTAAGCACAGCCAAAAGAAAAATAAATTAGTTTTTAATTTAGCCTTGAATTAATTTATGGAGGCTGAGCTTTGGAGCTATTACAGAGAAAAGCACGACCCTCCCTTCAGTCTTCTAGATGCGGGAACAGAGCCGTTGATTTGTAGAGCGAAGACATCTAGTGGCAGAATGAAGGTCCTTTAAGTACAATAAGAGGTTGTTTGTAGAGACATGAATTTGTTTGTGGAGTGTGTGGGAGCACTAACATCCCATCAGTGCACTGAACACCCGGGTGATACTGTGATGACTGAGTCTGTATTATTAATGTGTCCATCACCAGCCAGAACGCTCAAGTAGCACTTTGTGTTTGTTACGAGTTGTTCTTGTTTGTGACTAAGAATCAATGAAAATTTCCGTGGATCTCATCCATTATAAAAGGTTTCTTCCTCCAGGTGCTTCTTTGTATTCACTTTCATGTTTGTTGCCTAAATAACAACTGATAAATAATTTGACCTGCACTGATGTGCGCTTGTATGTAACTAATTTCAAGTTGCATTTACTCTTTTTTTTTTAAGTAAAGGATTTACCTTTCTCTAAAAATTTCAGATTTATTTTGTTCACTTGATTTAACCATCAGTTTTATTATATTCTTTGTATTGTATTCTTTGTGTATGTATAATCTTTGGATAATATAATCTTATTATATTATCCAAAGCAAAACAGTGTGTTTTTTTTTTGTTTGTTTGTTTTGTTTTGTTTTTGTTTTTTTTGTTTGTTTGTTTGTTTTTTTGCTTTTTCTGTTTGCCTTCAGTGTTCTGAACTGTGATGCTGAAGAGCCAGATTACCAATTTAATTTACTAATGTAAATGATAACAATGAATTACATTATTATATTCGGGTGAGAGAGCAAAGAACCCCTAAACTTTCCCTGATGCATATTATGGTTAAACATGATAGCACAGGTCACAGTTAGTAAGCAACTCTTTGTGAAAAAATTAAAAGCTGTTTTAATTTCAACTCTTGTTTAATTATAATACCAAGACTTTAAAAACACAACTTGACAACCACCTTGTTGGTAAAATAAAATAAAAAAGAATCATCAGGACCCAGAGACACTCTGAGCTGTATAGTGCAAACTATGCACAACCATGAGGTTAACAGGAAACATGACTAAACAAAACCTGCCTCCAGTACACACACAATGCAAAGTAGGATCATCTGCTGACATTTAAACCTCTGACAAAAGGATTCATTAACTCCTTCAGGTGAGAGTGATCCCTATTTTATACATTAGATCCTGGGCTAATAATGAGACAGGGACATGTAGAGGGAAATTCCTCTCTTTATTTATTTATTCATATATCATTTTCCCAAAGGTGTGAAAGTAGAGTTAGCTCCAAGGGGAACTGAAGAGTTAAAGCACTAATAACTGGGGAAAATGCTGCTGCTGTCACATCAGTTTACTGGACTTTTGCTACCGTGAAAGAAACCTGTTTTCTTCTTCTAAAAATGTGGAAATTTAACAGGTTAGTCGAGACACGATAGCTTTTTTCCTTCTTTCTAACCTGTGCGTAAACAGAGCAAATTTCCACACTGGATCCAATACTGTGATATTTAGCAAAAGTTGGAGTCAAAGGAGAAACGTTTACATTCTACAGCAAATACAGTTTCCGTTAACACATCATGTGAATCAGGAGATAGCAGCTTCCTTCATTGCAGTGATCGTGTGTGTGCGTGTGTGTGTGTGTGTGTGTGTGGCTTTGTTACAGGGTTGTAAACTTTAATATGATAAAAGTTCACAACCTAATATGGTACTTCCATGCAATGTTGTGTTTCTCTTTGTAAAGAAGAGTCTGTTTAATCTCAGATTCTGCATCTCTAAGTTATTAGATGTGGTATGGAATCAGAACAGTCTCACCATCATAGCGTCAAGTGGTCACATGACTGCTTCCATCTCTGAGTCAGCACTGCCGTGGATCAGTCAGATGGCAAACCACCTTATTGATTTTATGTTCAATGACTCGTTCACCCCATCAGTGTTCTGTCTCTGGTCAGTAAAACTGAAACGTTTTCCCACAGGCCCCCAGCACCCTCCCTTCTGTTTGCCCCAGTCAGCCCAGCACCCTCCCTTCTGTTTGCCCCAGTCAGCCCAGCACCCTCCTTTCTGTTTGCCCCAGTCAGCCCAGCACCCTCCTTTCTGTTTGCCCCAGTCAGCCCAGCACCCTCCCTTCTGTTTGCCCCAGTCAGCCCAGCACCCTCCTTTCTGTTTGCCCCAGTCAGCCCAGCACCCTCCTTTCTGTTTGCCCCAGTCAGCCCAGCACCCTCCCTTCTGTTTGCCCCAGTCAGCCCAGCACCCTCCCTTCTGTTTGCCCCAGTCAGCTAGTGTTCTGACATCCAAAGTAGATGTTTTACAAATGTCTTCTTGATGGGGGGCTTGGGTTGGTGGGTTCGTGCTCTAGGATTGCTGCTGATGGCCCGGGTCTCTGGGCCGCCCTAGTCTGCCTCTAGCCTCCGTAGAGGTGTGGTCACATCTGCAGGATCACACTCATCTCTGATCCTCCTCATTCCTCCTCCTCTGCATGCTGACTCAGCACTGAGGTGTCCAGTTGGTTTACACACTAAGAGATGCTTTGGTTCAGGTGTGTGTGTTTCTAGTACGTTGTTGTTGTGATTCATGTTATCGGTCTGTGTCAGCTGGCGTCACACTCAGGATAGCCGCAGTCGATCGTTGGTTACATCCTCGTTGTAAACGACTCTGCGTCGCCTTTGCTGCGTTATCATTGTTGATAAAATGGGAGTCTCGTGTTGTGTGAAAGATGGCCACACTAAGTCACAAGATTAAAAAAAGGTAGAAAAGTAGCCATGAGGTTAGATTTTTTTTGGTTTCCCACTTTTAAAAAAGAGGCTTTGGACAGCAGGTTGAGGATGTAACTGAGACATCGGATGGCCTGGGTCGCAGCGGTGAGGGAAGGACATCACTTTCACCACCAGCTCCCTTCATGCTGTTTGCTCTCAGCATTTTCATAAAGGCAAGTAGGAGAGTTTTTGTTCTTGTTCTTATTGTGTAAGTAATGTTAATGAATATACTTCATTTGGCTTTTTAAAGTCACTATATTCACATTGGCTTCACTTGTAAACTAGAGGCAAAGAGGGAGGGAAATAGAAATTGGTTCAAATGTTTGTGTTTGATCAGTGTTTATTTTATTTAATCATCTTTATATAAAACGTCACAGAGTGAATGATTTTAAAGATACAGGTAAATACCAAGAGTGCTCTGTGAGATCTGATGGGATGTTAACTGGTTGGATGAAGTGGTTCAGATTGTGAAATGTAATGGAAGCATCCAGTGTTAACTAGTTTTTTAATAACAAATATGTGATTGCAGGTCAACCAGCTTAAGAAATGATGGAGGCTGGTTTAGATTGTGAACCATCCCTGCTTCTAGGACACACATCAGTTCCACCCACAAACGCTGCAGCTCTGCAGGACGAAGAAGACGATCAGCTGAGGAAAGAGACGCTGCAAGCAGCAGAGATGGAG